>NC_058522.1:900000-1062918 GCF_904849725.1 Hordeum vulgare subsp. vulgare | reverse complement strand
CCGCCCCGCGCAATGGCCTCGGCGTGAGCGTCCGAGGGGGCGGCATAGAGGATCATCTCGGACCAGAAGTCCATGAGGACCTCCCATGCCTCCTCTTCTCCTTTATCCTCCAACAGCTCAATCAGCTTCTTGCCGAGCTCTGCGCCATTCTTATGATCAAAGTAGGCGCAGTAGCGTGACAAGTGTGTGGCGGCGATCTTATGATCAAAGTCAGCCTTCCCCGATCTACTCACTTCCAGGATGCTCGTGGCAATGTGAGCCACCAGCATTGTATTAGCAATACCTTTGACGCCATTGGACTGTGAGAAAGGGTTGTTGTCGGCCTGCAGTTGTAGCCTTGTGCATAGGGATGCCACGCCATTGCTTCGGTTCCTCAGTGGCTTGAGGACGGCAGTCTTCACAGCTGTCGGTACCTTCTTCCGGTCAAGCACAAGGATGAGGCGATGAAGAAGAGCCAGTGGAGTTGTTCTTGGGTTGAGGGTCAATACTGAGCACTGGTTCATTTTGTCCACCCAATGATTTAGCAGCTTGCATTTTCTGCGTAGCACAAGGCCTAGTAACTTGTTCTTCCAAGGTGATTGCTGCCAAGAAGAAGCATGCCTAACATAGTGGCAGATGAGGGATACTTTAGTCCACTTAGAGCAGATGTAAGAAGCAATCTCCCGCAGCTCGGAAAGCACAACTAGTGACGCAAGTAAAAATACGGGTACATCATCCAAGTACCACTTTCCATAATGTTTCCAGGTCAATGTATCACATTCCATGATACATTCAATCTGTGAATCATTCCATGAAGCTTCCCCCGGCATATAAAGAGTTTCATCCAACATATAGAACAAGCTCTAACCCATGCTTAAGAGAGATATAAATATGCTCAAAATGGGCAGCCAACTCCTCGAATATGAGGTTGTGAGAGATGAACAATAATAATCGTGAAGGAAAGAAAGCTCAAGTGTAATCACATCAAATGCTCTTTCATCATCACTATCCTGGAGCAACATGTGTGGCAATAAGTTATAGGCCTTCATGAAACAAGTCTCAACAATTGTATGCCTTGCAAATCGGCATCTTAGCAGCTTGAACAACGCGAATGAAAAGCATAAATCTTTAAACTGTTCCCTTGAAGACCTCGGAAGCATGTCATCCTGCAACTGCCAAACTTTGTCAATGGTCACTAAGCTGTTGTTTTCAATCCTTGCCCCATCAGCTTGGTTGGATAACAATTTGAGACTGTAACCACAAGGCACCCTTTTAAGATTTATCAATCTTATGTCCTCTCCTGCAACTATGAGTGGAGGAAGGGAATGCTCAGTTGTTGGCCCGACATGCTGCTTTTCATCTTTTAGCTGCTCCATGTATCCAACAATGAGATGTGGATTGCGCCCAAATGCTAACGAACTTCTTGCACTGTACCATGCATAATATTTGAGAAGGAGTTTAGCAACGATAAGAGCAAAGGATGGAAGAAGGACCAATACGTCTCCGGGCTCCACATTCTTAGCGACCATTGTCTCGGTGAATAAAAATCCTTTCCTAGCAAATTAACGGCAAGGTAGGAAGTCCATATTGCTTGAACAAGCAGTACTGTGGCAGGAGGGGTGATGTTGCGACCTTCCTTATCATCACCAGCAACTATTGCAGTGGTGTTGAGGCCAGCAATCTGAATAAGACTAGCCACGAAGACAGAGATGATGTGGTCCTGTGTGTGACAACTCCCTGATATGATGTGTGGACCAGAGAAAATGGCGATGACATCTTGATTACCAATGGTAGAGTTAACATACGAGAGGATGGGCAGGAACAAGGTGTTGCACTGGTGGAAAAACAGGCTTCCGTCCAGCCCCATAAGTCGCGAAGCTGTAGGAACCGCGACTAATGGGACCTTTAGTCGCGGTTCTGGAGGTGAACCGCGACCAAAGGCCTGGGCCCAGGGCGCTCGGTGGCCAGCTGGTGCACGTGAGGGGCTTTAGTCGCGGTTGGCCAGGACAACCGCGACTAAAGGCCCTTCGGGCACCTTTAGTCACGGTTTGCCAGGCCAACCGCAACTAAAGCCCCTCCCCTATATATACCCATCCAGCAGCCAACACTTAGCCATTTAGAGCCATTCTCTTCACACTTAGGGTTTAGGTTTGCTTTTGGTTCCTCTTATGCACATAAGGTGTTTGATGAAATGCCCCAAGAGCATGAAACAAACATGACATGAAGTGTTGGAGCCACACTCCTCGATCGCGGTTAGCAACTTGATGAACCTTTGATGTGTCATTGATAAAATATGCATGTGTGTAGTTCATTGTTTAATTTATATTGTTTGTAGCTAGTTAGTTTAACAAATGCATGATGGTTAATTATATATTTTATATTATAATAATGCAGATGAATCGGCAATGGATGTACGTTAACCGACTCTCCGGCGAGTTCACTACGGGTTTGAAAGATTTCCTCGTAGTGGCTAATGCGAACAAGCGGGGGGGTTTTGTTATCTGTCCATGTGTTAACTGTAAGAATCAGAAGGGTTACTCTTCCTCAAGAGATGTTCACATGCATCTGCTTCGGCACGGTTTCATGCCAAGCTATAATTGTTGGACCAAGCATGGAGAAAGAGGGGTTATAATGGAAGAAGATGAAGAAGGGATGATTTCATCGATGAAAGCTATCTTGCTCATTTCGGTGATACTTTCATGGAGGATGCTGAAGGTGAAGGGGAAGGTGAAGAAGAGGCACGTGATGATCCGTTGATGATCTTGGTCGGACCATTGCTGATGCACGGAGATGCTGCGAAACTGAAAAGGAGAGGGAGAATTTGGATCGCATGTTAGAGGATCACAGAAAGGCGCTGTACCCCGGATGCGATGATGGTCTGAAAAAGCTGGGCTGCACACTGGATTTGCTGAAATGGAAGGCAGAGGCAGGTGTAGCTGACTCGGCATTTGAAAACTTGCTGAAAATGTTGAAGAATATGTTTCCAAAGGATAACGAGTTGCCCACCAGTACGTACGAAGCAAAGAAGGTTGTCTGCCCTCTAGGTTTAGAGGTTCTGAAGATACATGCATGCATCAACGACTGCATCCTCTACCGCGGTGAATACGAGAATTTGAATGAATGCCCGGTATGCACTGCATTGCGTTATAAGATCAGAGGCGATGACCCTGGTGACGATGTTGAGGGCCAGAAACCCAGGAAGAGGGTTCCCGCCAAGGTGATGTGGTATGCTCCTATAATACCACGGTTGAAACGTCTATTCAGGAACAAAGAGCATGCCAAGTTGTTGCGATGGCACAAAGAGGACCGTTAGTCGGACGGGGAGTTGAGACACACCGCAGATGGAACGCAATGGAGAAAGATCGACAGATGGTTCAAAGATTTTGCAGCTGACGCAAGGAACATAAGATTTGCTCTAAGTACGGATGGCATGAATCCTTTTGGCGAGCAGAGCTCCAGCCATAGCACCTGGCCCGTGACTCTATGCATCTACAACCTTCCTCCTTGGTTGTGCATGAAGCGAAAGTTCATTATGATGCCAGTGCTCATCCAAGGTCCGAAGCAACCCGGCAACGACATCGATGTGTACCTAAGGCCATTAGTTGATGAACTTTTACAGCTGTGGGGTGGTGTCCATGTGTGGGATGAGCACAAACAAGAGGAATTTGACCTACGAGCGTTGCTTTTCATAACCATCAACGATTGGCCTGCTCTTAGTAACCTTTCGGGACTGTCAAATAAGGGATACAATGCATGCACGCACTGCTTACATGAGACTGAAAGTGTACATTTGCCAAATTGTAAGAAGAACGTGTACCTTGGGCATCGTCGATTTCTTTCGAAAATTCATCCAGTAAGAAAGAAAGGCAAGCATTACAACGGCAAGGAAGATCACCGGCCGAAGCCTGCGGAACGCACTGGTGCTGAGGTATTTGATATGGTCAAGGATTTGAAAGTCATCTTTGGAAAGGGTCCTGGCGGACAATCAGTTCCGAAGGGAGCTGACGGGCACGCAGCCATGTGGAAGAAGAAATCTATATTCTGGGAGCTAGAATATTGGAAAGTCCTAGATGTCCGCTCTGCAATCGACGTGATGCACGTTACGAAGAATATTTGCGTGAACCTCCTAAGCTTCTTGGGCGTGTATGGGAAGACAAATGATACAAAGGAAGCACGGCAGGACCAGCAACGTTTGAAAGACCCTGATGACCGGCATCCGGAATGGTTTCAAGGTCGTGCCAGCTACGCTCTGACCAAAGAAGAGAAGGTCATCTTTTTTGAATGCCTGAGCAGTATGAAGGTCCCGTCTGGATTCTCGTCCAATATAAAGGGAATAATAAACATGGCGGAGAAAAAGTTCCAAAACCTGAAGTCTCACGACTGCCACGTGATTATGACGCAATTGCTTCCGATTGCTTTGAGGGGGCTCCTGCCGGAAAATGTTCGAGTAGCCATTGTGAAGCTATGTGCATTCCTCAATGCAATCTCTCAGAAGGTAATCAATCCAGAAGTTCTACCACGGTTACAGAACGATGTGATCCAATGTCTTGTCAGTTTCGAGTTGGTGTTCCCGCCATCCTTCTTCAATATTATGACGCACCTCCTGGTTCACCTAGTCGAAGAGATTTTCGTTCTCGGTCCTGTATTTCTACACAATATGTTCCCCTTCGAGAGGTTCATGGGAGTATTAAAGAAATATGTTCGTAACCGTGCTAGGCCAGAAGGAAGCATCGCCAAGGGCTATGGAAATGAGGAGGTAATTGAGTTTTGTGTTGACTTTGTTCCTGACCTTAAGCCGATTGGTCTTCCTCGATCGCGGCACGAGGGGAGACTAAGTGGAAAAGGCACGATCGGAAGGAAATCAACGATATGTATGGACGGCCATTCTCTGACTGAAGCACACCACACTGTACTGACCAATTCCAGCTTGGTGGCTCCGTACTTTGAGAAACACAAGAATATTTTACGCTCTGACAACCCGGGGAAGCCTGAATCCTGGATTAGGAAGGCCCACATGGAGACTTTCGGCAGTTGGTTGAGAAAACATTTAATGAATGACAATGATGTTGTAGATCAGCTGTACATGTTGGCCAAGACACCATCTTCGACTATAACGACTTTCCAAGGGTACGAGATAAATGGGAATACATTTTACACGATCGCCCAAGATAAAAAGAGCACCAACCAAAACAGTGGTGTCCGCTTTGATGCAGCAACCGAGAATGGGCAAGAGGTCACATATTATGGTTACATAGAGGAGATATGGGAACTTGACTATGGACCCTCCTTTAAGGTCCCTTTGTTCCGGTGCAAATGGTTCAAGCTAACAGGAGGTGGGGTAAAGGTGGACCAGCAATACGGAATGACAATGGTGGATTTCAACAATCTTGGTTACCTTGACGAACCATTCGTCCTAGCGAAAGATGTCGCTCAGGTTTTCTATGTGAAGGACATGAGTAGCAAACCGAGGAAACGGAAAGATAAGAAAACGATCAGTACATCATGCGATGATCCAAAGCGCCACATTGTTCTTTCAGGGAAAAGAAACATCGTGGGAGTGGAGGACAAGACAGACATGTCAGAAGATTATAATATGTTTGCTGAAATTCCGCCCTTCAAAGTGAACACCGACCCAAGCATTAAGTTAAATGATGAGGATGCTCCATGGATACGGCACAATCGTAAGCAAGCAGGGACACAAGGGAAGAAATGATGTGTAATAATTTATTGTACCAAACTTTGTTGAATGGATCATGTGAATTATATTACCCGTGATGTGTTTGGTGTCCATTTTCGAATGATTCGAGATACCACTGATGATACATGAAATTTGGAGTGATTTAGTCATACTCCTTCCTAGGCGTATAATATGCATACTCGTAGTCTTCATAGCCGCCGTCGTCGTTGTAGTGGTAGTCGTCGCCTTCTAAGTTGCCGCCGTCGTCGTCGCTGCTGTCGTCGCTGTCGTCGGGCGGCGCTCGTGGCTCGAACTGAGGGTAGCGCAGGCGGGGGATATCGCCGGCCGTGATGTAGTCCATGACGCTCTGCAGAGTCCGGCCGTACCACCATAGCCGACGGCCGGCCTCGTGGAAGTTCCCAGGAGGCAGACCGTCCTCCTCATACCTGGCGAGCGCCCTCTCACGCCGATTGATGAAGAAGGCGTCCCAAGTATGCTGGTTATCGGGATGCCAGCGGGGATTCATCCGCTGCTCCGGCGTGAGGTCGAGGTAGTAGTGGTTCGTGATGGCCGCCCGGCGCGCAGTACCCTGAGGGACGGGAGGGACCGGCACGCCGCCGGCGCTTAGGCTCCAGCCGGTGGGGACGCGGTAGCCCGGTGGACAAGGGTAGTTCGAGGCGCAAAGCTCCTCCACCTGCTGGTAGGTTAGAGTGGGTGCGGTGGAAGCCATGAGAGAGTGATGAGAGATTGTAGAGATGTGATAATGCTGGCCAAGCCGGGCTACATATATGTAGTGAGAAATGGCGGGAAAAATGGGAGCGGGAAGACAGGAGGCGGGAAGACAGGAGGCGGGAAGAAAGTGGCGGGAAGAAAGAGGCGGGAAGACAGGGAAGAAATGGCGGGAAGAAGAGGAATCCAGAGCTGGTCATCTAACCTTTAGTCCCGGCTGGTTGGTGCAACCGGGACTAAAGGCCAGACCAACCGCGACTAAAGGTCGTTGCGCGCGGGGAACGCAAAAACGACCTCTCAGCGGGCGGATAGGAGAAGAAAGGGGCGGCGCGCTCACGGCTCGGGCGAGAGGCCTCTCAGCGGGGCATCACAGCCACCGCACCAGGCAGGCGTGAGCAAGATGGGTCGAGGCCGAAGGCCGGCCCAGGCCGGGGGGGAGAGAGGCTGTGGCCAATGTTCCCTTTAAATGGATTCTCTTTTTTCTGTCCCGTTTTAGGCAGATTCAATGTATTGTCTCTATGCATATTTTTCCTACGAAAATATGCTTAGAAAACAGAAAATAAAATGTTTGAAGTTTCTATAAAAGCAATGATGATTTTTCTGAAAAGAAAAAGATAAAAGGTTCTGAAAATAAAAGAAGATTTGGGGGGGGGGGCCTTTAGTCGCGGTTGGTCTGGCAAACCGCGACTAAAGGTTACCCTTTAGTCGCGGGTCGCCTCCCCAACCGCGACTAAAGGGGGGGGGGGCGCGGGAACGCAAAAAACCCGCCAAAAACCCTTTAGTCGCGGTTGGGGAGGCGACCCGCGACTAAAGGGTACCTTTAGTCGCGGGTCTCGTCCCCAACCGCGACTAAAGGGGGGGGGCTATAAATACAAGTGCGGGTCGCCTCCCCTGCCGCCGTCTTCTCCATCTCTCTCGTCTTCTCCGATTCTCTGCCGCGCGCGCCGAAGGCCTGCCGCCGCCGTCGCCCTCGCCCTCGTCGACGCCGCCCGCCGTCGCCCTCGCCGTCGTCGCCGCCCGCCGTCGCCCTCGCCCGCGACTAAAGGGTTCACCCCTATCCTTTCATCTTTCCCGCGCCGCGCCCGCCTTCCTCGCTTCCTGTCGCCGCCTTCCTCGCTTCCTCCGCTCGAAGCATTGCGCTCGTCGCTGCGCTCATAGCCGCCCTCGTCCCCGCGCCCATCGATGCCGACAGGGCTCGCAGAAAAAGAACGTCTTGGAAGAACGTCTTGGAAGAACGTCTTGGAAGAACGTCTTGGAAGAAAAAGAACGTCTTGGAAGAACGTCTTGGAAGAACGTCTTGGAAGAAAAAGAACGTCTTGGAAGAACGTCTTGGAAGAAAAAGAACGTCTTGGAAGAACGTCTTGGAAGAAAAAGAACGTCTTGGAAGAACGTCTTGGAAGAAAAAGAACAGAGACTATCTATTTAAAAGTTTCATCGAATATAAAAAGTTTCATCGAATATGAAAAAGAACAGAGACTATCAAATATGAAAAAGTTTCATCGAATATAAAAAGATCATCGAGTTAAAAAATCATCAATTTAAATAATTAATCAATCTAAATTGAAAAAAATTAGCGAATTTGGAAAAGTTCACCATTTTTGGTTGAGTTTAAGACTATCTATTTTGGTTGAGTTATTGCAGGACATGATTTTGGGAATGTATCAATTATCTTTTAGATTATTTCAAGTTACTTTATTTGTGTAGTTTAAATTATGTGTGGGATCAATTGTGAGTATCAAAAAATCAACAGAAAACCAAGAAGAGAGGGAGTCATGGGACGAAAAAACAAAGGGAGTAGGAGAGGCAACGGAACCAACTCCTCTTTTAATAATGAGATACTTACATAATATTTACTCCCTCCGTTTTTAAATAATTATAGTCAAAAAAAGATAGTCTAGTTTTTTTAACTACAATTATTTAGGAACAAAGAAAGTATTTTCTCGATGCACCTGCACAGTCCCGGGTCTCATACTCGTGTGGTTAGTACACACGGCAGTGATGAGAAAAAAAGTATGGTCCCGGGTCTCCCTCTCCGTGACGCCGTCGTCTGCCGCCCCGTCTCGCGCTCTACCGCGACACCCTCTCCCACCCCTTCCTCGCCCCCTCCTTTTGCCACCGCCCTTTCGCCACCGCCACCGCCACCGCCCCCCTTCTTCACTTAATTAATTTGTTTTTACTACGTGTTTTCAGGACTGACATAATGGCGGACGATAGAGCTGACCCGATTATGGACAACTATGATCCGGACGGTGAAGCACATATGTTCGGCATCATAAACGGCGATATTCTATATGTGCCGACCGGAGAAGAAGAAGATGATATCTCTTCTTATCTGAACCTTGACGGTGAAGATGAAGGGCGCCGTCAGCAAGATGATGCCGAACAAACGTCGATAAACGACGATCTTCAAATGGAAGTAGCAACCACCTCCGGCGCCGAGGTATATATATACATTGAGCCTCTGGTGATACAAACTAACTGATTTGAATAAATATGTGTGTACTAACGCGCGCGACTCTCTTTCTTATTTTAGCCCTCGGCCGGATCGTCGAAACAATCGAGTACGTCGTCAAAGCGTGGCGCAACCAAGACGATGAAACAAGGAGAAACATGCACCATCGAGGTTGTCGACAGTGCAACCGGCAGGCCGCTGGAGCCCCGCAAGAACGCCACCAAGTTTGTCAGCCAATGCGGAGCCGTTGTTAGAGACAACGTCTCGATCACCGTCCAGGAGTGGAATGAGCCAAAGAAGGCACGAATTGCTGCAGGTTTCACTTTTGTCGATAAGAGAACAAAAAAAGATTGCTTCAAGAAGCTTATGGAACATTTCGTTCTACCTCCGGAATACAACAAATTCGATGAGGAGGGTAACAAGATTGAGGAAAACAAGGAGAGGAGGAGGCTAGTCAAACAGTTCGCTCTTCATAAGATGGCCGACGCATTCCGGAAATTCAAGCAAAATCTAGCCCATGACTTTGTCAAGCAGAACAAGACTCCGGATTTCAAAGGACAATATGAGAAACTGAAACATGATTGGCCAGAATTTGTGAAGCAAAAGAAATCGGAGCAGTTCATTCAAATATCGAAAAAAATAAGGAAAATGCGGCTAAGAAGGAGTACAATCATATTATGGGGCCAGGAGGGTATCGCATTTTGTTGCCTAGGTTGGAGAAGATGGAGAACGAGCTGAGGGCGCGAGGAATCCGTCCAGGTACGGAGGGATGGGACCCAAGGGCCAAAAGCTGGTGGTACGGGCATGGGGGAACGCTGAACCCGGAGACAGGGGAGTGTGTTTACCGGGGCAAATTAATTAAACCCACCCAAGCCCTTATTGACGCAATGAGGGATGCTCAAGAGGGGAAGATCAAGTTCAACAGAGAGAACGACGCGCTGACAAAAGCCCTCGGGAATCCTGAACACGGAGGACGTGTACAAGGCATGGGGCACATTCCGTGGAAAATAGGGTTCCCCCAGAACGATGACCCGTACGGTTACAGAAGCCGTAAGAGAAAGATGGATCGGGAAGCAGATGTTGTGGCGCGGTTGGCATCGGAAATGGATGTGATGAAGAAAACCATGAGTGTACTAGTAGCCGAAAGAGATGCAGCTCGGGTGCAGCATGAAGATCATCCAGCGGATCTCGGAAGCCAGCAGCGGAGAAGCAGCGTGGCTTCCACGGAGGCCCCACCGGCTGGTGCAGATGCACCGACGATCGAAATTAATGCACCGGAGCCTCTGGTGGTCGAAATTACTGCACCGGAGCCTCTGGTGGTCGAAATTACTGCACCGGAGCCTCCTCGCTACCCCGTGGACGATATAAAGGAGATGAAAGAATGTCATCTGTATTATCCTATCGGGAACATGTCCATGAAGGTAGCCATCGGCAGTGCTTTACCATGTTTACCTGGAGCACTCCACCACAACAACCCCATTCAAGATGGCTATGCTCGTGTCACGGTGGAGGACATAGTCCAAGGGTTTGAGGACCTGGAGATTGACATTGCTACACCTGAAGGGGAGAAAAGACTTGGAGATGTCAAGCGCCATTTCATTCTATGGCAAAAGAAGTTTATCAAGTTTCCAGGCGAGGCGCCAAGGACAACAAGTCCACCCCCCTACGGTGGTGGTGGTGGCGGTGGCGGTGGTGGTGGTGGTGGTGGTGGTGGCGGTTCACCTACACCTCCGTCACGTCAGCCGACGCCCCCCAGTCCACAACGTCCGGCGGGTGATCAGACGCCGCCCCCCAGTCCTCGTCCGGCGGGTGATCAGACGCCGCCCCCCAATCCACCTCCGGCAAAGAAGCAGAAGCAGAAGCAGTCCTGGATTATTAACCCGGACCCTTATGTACCTAAGACCACAAAGGTACCGGAGCCATCACTGAAGCCTCTCCCCACAAGGCCTTGGGAACGTAGTGCCGAGGAAGTCGACGCGGCCGCGGCTGCTGATTTGGAGAAATGGAAGGCGGACTGCAAGAAGAAAAGAGAGCCCGAGCCCAAGCCAGTATTTTCTGATGAGCAAAAGAAGTGGGCTAAGTCATTTTTGAGCACACCGTCCCAAGCCGCGAAGAATCTGCCTGACGACTATGCACGTGAACTTCGCAGGCAGGCACTCATGTTCAAGGAGAACAAAGAGCGGGAGAAGGCCGAAAGTAAAAAAAGCGGGAAACAAGTTGCCCAGCTCGGGGAACAAAGTAAACAATCGATTGCCCCGCTTATAGTGGAAGCCGCCGGTCCGGATGCCCCCGAGATCATACAAGCTGCGGCAGCATAGGGATTGACTGCAACGAGTGCCAGAGAACAAGCGGCCAACTTAGGTATTACTCTTCGTGAACTGTTAGGCCTTGATGAGGCGCCAGTGAAGGAGGTAGTAATTACATATGTCAAGAATGGGCCTCTCGTCGAGCCTGCGCAGGAAAAGGATCTACCTCCACAAATGAAAGGTCTGCTGAAATGGTACAAGGGTTACATAAAAAATAAAAACGCCAAAGATTATATTTATGCGGAAGTTAGACATGAGCATCACTTCAAACATTACTATGTACAAATTGAACTGAGTGAATTGTTCCAGCTTTTCAATCTGCGCGATCTCGACAAATCTATCATCAGTTGCTACGTTCTGTAAGTGTTTTATTTCTACCCCATCTCGTTCATATTGCCTGCACTATATATATGTCCTAACTATATTGTTGTGTCCGCTATTATACATGCAGAATGAAGATTAAGGAATGCAGAGTAAGGAACATCCATGATGTTGGGTTCATTGACCCACACATCGTTAATGGACATGTGTTGGAGCATCACCCCGCCGACATGGAGGCAGACCTGTGGCAGTTTCTTACAAAGCAGGAACTCAAAAGTGATATTCTATTTCCTTACCATTTTGGGTGAGTGTTTCTGTCTTGAGCACATTCTCTTTTGTTTACTCCATGCATGGTATGTGGCCGGCTAATCGATGAGTTATGCATGACGTACTGTGCATGTATCGTGTCCGCAGGTTCCACTGGATTCTGCTAGTAATTAAAGTTAACACCTCAGAATGTCTCGTCCACGACTCTCTGAATATGGATCCAAAGCTTTGGGGCGGCATGAGAAGAATGCTGCAGAAGTAATTATTTTCATTCATTTGCGCTCTATATCGATCGGCCTATTTCGTTCATTTCCTAATATCAAGTAACTAATAACTCTCTTGTTCATTTAATTTTCTTTGCCTCGTAGGGTTTGGAGACGGTTCGTAGATACAAAGGTCGGTGAATTCAAAAAAGAGCTAGAATTCAAAAGGTCAAAGCCTAAGAATGCTGGGGATATTCAGCCAGCGGGGACCAATCTATGTGGATACTATGTCTGTGAGATGATCCGGAGATACACCTCTGAGCGGGTTCCGAGTGATACCAATGCGGGGAGGAATAACCTCCGGATGATGCTTAGTCCAGAAGCTCGCTTCCGACCACTTCAAGAGGAACTAGCTGGATGGTTCAGCAGGGAAGTCCTCCATCCTAAAGGAGAACACCATTACGAGGACGTAGAACTTTATATGCATTAAATTATGTATGGAAACTTGTTCAAAATTGTATATGGTCATCCGATGATATTGAATATATATTGTATATTCCTCTTGAATTCTTTTTGGTTCTAATTTCAAATTTGTTTGAAATTGTACATTCATATGCATGTATGTAGTACCGTAGAATATATGAAATTCCTTCAAAATTAAAATAAAGCACAAAAGAAATAAAACAATACAAATTAAAAAGAAAACAGGTTTAGGGGGGGGGGGGGGCGCGCGCGCTAAAACCCTAAACCTGTGGCGGCCTTTAGTCGCGGTTGGCCAGAAGAACCGCGACTAAAGGTCCTCCGCCCCGACGGCCGCCTGGCGCCCACGTGGACGGGCCTTTAGTCGCGGTTCTTAAGAAACCGCGACTAAAGGTGGGGGGCTTTAGTCGCGCTTAGTTGGTCGCGGTTGCGCAACCGCGACTAATGGCAGTTGCGAACCGCGACCAAAGGCCTTTTTTCCACCAGTGTTGGCACCAACGAAGAGGAAGCCGGTCAGGGGATGGTGACGGAAGCGCTGACCATAGGCACCGATCCCGACCATAACTCCTATCACGATGGTGCTCGCCACCAGAAGAGCATTCACTCGCACCAATTGCCCATCTATGTGATTAGAGAAGTCACGGATTGCTTCATCAGAGCAGTTTCCGGTGCCCATGATCTGCTTAACACACATGCCAAATCCAACGTCAACACATATTGAATTTGTTGATAAATAATTAAATATGCATGCAAAAAATAATATGTACAGTGCTACGTATGATACTAGTATACTGCAATCATACGTATTTAAATTAATAATCAACCACCAATACGAGAACAATCAGCTCATACTAAATTGCTGTACTAGCAGCTCAAACAAAAAAAAATAGATTGGTTGTTGTGCTAACAAGATTAGATTTAGGAGTAAAGGAAATTACCTCACACAAGGGTAGCAATCGGACTGCTGGAGACGTCAATCCGGACTGCTGGAGTACAAGCATGCGTGCTACTAAGTGGTCATGGAGACATTTGCTGATGCAGCCTTACCATGCCAGACGTAATTAATAAATCATGTGATTTTCCCTCTTTCATGTCTTCCACTACGTACTTTGTTATTAGGCAGGTTCTTTATTCCTTTGTTCTTTGCTGAAAAGGAAAGCTCTTGTACAATATACACTCTTTTGTCTCATATACACATCTAATGTAGTAGCTGATTCAGTGCTGTATAAACGTCGGTGCTCGATCTCTCCGGCTCATATTAATTCTCTAGGAGCAAGAACGAACTTATATTAGACAAGTTTCACCTATGAGCAAGAACGATTGCTTCGAAGCAAGGGGAGTACATGTCTATTTCACGATCGGATTTGAACCACCCACTATACATTTACAGCATGTTTTTTCATTTATGTTGTCCCTCCTAGCTGGTGTAAATCAACTTTGCATTTGAAGTTACATAGTATCTGTGATGTGATGTGAGCATCTTTAAAAGGAATTCCAGATTCCTGACGTACGGCTTGTAGGGCTGGTTAGCGCATGTGTCTCCTCCTTTGCCTACCTAGCCTGGATCAGGTGGCGTCCTGTGCATTGTTAGTGTAAAAATGGAACCCCCTGCTACAGATCATCGGAGACAAGAAAGGAGAGAGGAAGAGACAACACACAAGATTTCCCGGTGCACGAACACCTTGTCGCCCGAACGGCTATTTGTGTATTCCGGCGAGCTCGTACTCACCCCCACTTGTTACAATGTCCAACACTAGGATTTTATACCACGCACACGAAGGACATGCTCTCCGCGCTCCTGCCTGCTCGCGCCCACGACCTAGCACGCTCTGGCGGCGTCCTCCGCGCGCGCCTGCAACGCCCACGACGCACCGAACCCTCCCGATCGCTACGCTCCCCTAGACGTAGTATCTAACAGACACGCACGCACACGGCGCCACCCTACCCTGGCGGCCCGCGCACACTGTGCACGCACACACGCACGCCACTGCCGCGGACCCGACGCATCAGACGCACCTGGTGGGCGCCCACACACGCACGAGGCGCGCTAGCTCGCCGCCGCGGCTTATTCCAACGCAACACTCACCCCCTAAGCCGTGGCTTAGAGTAGCGTGGCGTTCTCGACGTCGACGTCTCCCATCAACGCATGTTCCTCCGCCGTCGGCCCCTTCCTCCGATGAGAATCCTTCTTGAAATGACCCCGCTCGTCGTAGTGGTAGTAGCGCCCGCGTCGGTTCTACCGGACGCTTGACGCCACGCTCTTGCCGTCGTCGTCGTCGTCCCGCACACTGCCTCGCCGGCGCTCCCGCGCACGCCACCGCTCCGCGGTGAGCATCAGCTGCTCCACGCCATGGTCGGCACCGTCCTGCCCGCGCCGACGCAGCCGCTCGTCGAAGGCTTTCAAGCGACCAAGGGCGTCCTCGAACACCATGGGCGAGACATCGCAGAATTGCTCGATTCCGGCCACCGCCACGTACATGCGATCCGGCACGGCGTTGAGCAATTTGTTTACCATCGCGGCGTCGTCCAGGGTCGATCCGAGCCCCGCGTAACGCGCCGCCATCCCGCTGATCTTCCCCGCAAATGCGTCCAGGGACTCGCCGTCGTCCATGCGCAGCCGCTCGAAGTCGCCTCGGAGCGTGGCCAGCCGCTCCACCCGCACGCGATCGGCTCCGACTAACCGCACCTTGAGAGAGTCCCATACCTCCCTCGCGTTCGCTGCAAACTGCATCAGCAAGTCTTCCGGCAGTGCCGTGAGCAACATCGCCCGCGCCGTCTTGCACTTCCTGGTGTCCACTGCTGCTCCATCCGCCTGCTGCACCACGCCACACAGCCCCCCGACATCAAGGATAGCCTCCACCTTGATTGACCAGGAGGTGTAGCCCGTTGGTACCAGCGGCAGGAGATGCATCGAACCCGACGCACCGCCGCCCCGCCGCCCCCGTACGGGACTATCGACATGGCCGCCGGCGCGTGATGTGACCTCGCTCTGATACGAGATGTTAGTGCAAAAATGGAACCCCCTACCGCCGGCGATCACCGGAGACAAGAAGGCAGAGAGGAAGAGACAACACACAAGTTTTCCCGGTGCACGAACATCTTGCCTCCCGAACGGCTACCTGTGTATTCCGGCGAGCTCGTACTCCACCCCCACCTGTTACAATGTCCAACACTAGGGTTTTATACCCAGGCACACGACGGACATGCTCTCCGCACTCCTGCCTGCTCGCGCCCACGACCTAGCACGCTCTGGCCGCGTCCTCCGCGCGCGCCCGCAACTCCCGCGACGCACCGAACCCTCCCGGTCGCTACGCTCCCCTAGACCTAGTCTGTAACAGACACGCACGCACACGGCGCCACCCTACCCTGGCGGCCCGCGCACACCACGCACGCACACACAGGCATGCCACTTCCGCGGACCCGACAAACCAGACATACCCGGTGCGCGCCCACACACGCACGAGGCGCGCTAGCTCGCCGCCGCGGCTTATTCCAACGCAACATGCATATGCAAGATAGGAAATAGCTTTGCTTTAGACAGTATGAGAATCATGCATGTGTTTCCAAGTGTGTACAATACAATACGGTCTTGCCATTGGCACTTTGGCCGCTCTTTGATTCGATGCTCTTTGGCGATTAATTAAGCTCGGAATCTCCTTTTGATATAGCTTCTGTGTTGCTCCATCTCTTTTATATATTTCGGCCTTACTTCTCACTTTACGTATCCATTGGAATCTCATATATGTTGTGGTCTTTCCGTAGCTCTAGTACGTCACTGATATATCTTGGTTAATTCGGTTAAACATTGGGGTTTTAGGTATATGCAAAAAACAAAAGTGGAACTTCAAAACAGTCGGGAAATTTCATGCCGAAAGTCATAAACCATAAAAAAAATATAAAATTCGTTTGGTTTCGTTTTTTTTGTTCAATTTTAAAATGCACAGAGTGAGATCAGACCGTACTGTTCAACATTGGGTGGAACAATGGTGTTGGGTATGTGAAAAGTATATGAATCGTCCCTACCCCCATACATGGGAGCGACGATGTTATATATTGATCAGGAGAGCCAACTCTCGGTAGGTTACACAGATCGATCTACTTGAGACCGTTGGAGATACTACAGGAGGGAGATCGAGATAAACAAGATAACAACTAGTTTAAACTACCTCCTGAATACAACCTTGTCTTGCAAGGCAAGCCTTCGGGTATAACTATCTAGAGATAAGACTCTAGAGATAAGATGTGTTTCAACACCCTCCCATAATCAAAACTTTCCTAAGTTGAGATTACGTTTAAACACTTCAAATAACTTTGTAGAAAAGCCTTTGTAAACCCATCGGTGACTTGATCGCCGATTATTTGCTTGCAACTCTCTCTCTCACAAAATGATAGTCGATCTCTATATGCTTAGTCCTAACATGAAAAACAGGATTTGCTAACACATAAGTGGCACCAAGATTGTCACACCAAAGACATGGAGTTTGTGTGCGGTGCTGGCAGTCCCCGGCAATGACACCAGAAAAGAACTGCTTCCAGTTGCTCAACAATTAGCAATTGTCTTGCAATGGCCCACCAGCGTGTGGGATCGCGGCAGTTTTCGAGGGTAGAGTATTCAACCCAAATTTGTTGGTTCGACACGATGGGAGTGAAAGGATATTCTTCAGTATTAGCAGTTGAGGTGTCAGCTCAACCACACCTGAAAGATTAGTATCTGCAAGCAGGATATAAGCAGCAAAGATAGTATGATAGCAACGGTGCCAGAAACGATCTGTTGACAAGGCAGACTATTCCTAACTGAAGTATCAATGGCGCCAGAAAAGTATTGTAGCAGGTAGCAGCAGTGTAATGAGTAACAGCAGTGGCAAGGAGCAACAGTAGTGACAGCAGTAGCAAGTAGCAGCAGTAGCGACTAACAGCAGTAGCAAGAAGCAACAGTAGTGGCAGCAGCAGCAGGACAAAGCAAGTAACAGTGGCAGTGGGACAAACTCGTAGGCAATGGATCGGTGATTTGCTGGATGACATTCATCATGCAACAGTTATAACACGGAGAGATATGTGGCTAGCTCCCGTTCGTCGATGTGATGTAGGCATGCATTCCGTGTGTAGTCATACGTGCTTAGGGAAAAGAACTTGCATGACATTTATTGTCCATCCCTCCCGTGGCAGCGGGGTCCAAAGGGATACTACGGGATAACACATTAAGGTTCTCCTTTTAATAAAGAACCGGACCAACGCATTAGCACTTGGTGAACACATGAACTCCTCAAACTATGGTCATCACCGGGAGTGGTTCCGGTTATTGTCACTCCGGGGTTGCCGGTTCATAACACATAGTAGGTAACTACAACTTGCAAGATCGGATCTAAAACACACATATATTGGTGACAACATAATAATTTCAGATCTGAAATCATGGCACTCGGGCCCTAGTGACAAGCATTAAGCATGGCAAAGTAGTAGCAACATCAATCTCAGAACATAGTGGATACTAGGGATCAATCCCCGTCAAAACTAACTCGATTACATGATAGATCTCATCCTACTCATCACCACCCAGCGAGCCTACGAATAGATTACTCACGAACGATGAAGAGCTTCATGGAATTGGAGAGGGAAGAAGGTTGATGATGACGATGGCCACGATCTCCTTGATCTGGAGCCCAAAACGGACTCCAGATCTGCCCTCCAGGGCAAGAACGGGATGTGGCGGCGCCTCTGGATCGTAAAACGCGATGAAATCTTCTCTCTTGATTTTTTCCGGGACGAAATGGAATAAATAGCGCTGGAATTGGGGGCGGCAGAGCCACGTGGGCCACACAAGCCTGGTCGCCGCGGCCAGGGGGAGGCCGCGGCCACAGGGCTTGTGGCCCACTGGCCCGTACCCTCTGGTGGATCTTTGTTGGGGAACGTCGCATGGGAAACATTCGTCATTCCCGGTACATTCCCGGTAACTCTAAAAATCTTCCGGTAATCAAATGAGGTCATCCTATATATCAATCTTCGTTTCCGGACCATTCCGGAAACCCTCGTGACGTCCGTGATCTCATCCGGGACTCCGAACAACATTCGGTAACCAACCATATAACTCAAATACGCATAAAATAACGTCGAACCTTAAGTGTGCAGACCCTGCGGGTTCAAGAACTATGTAGACTTGAGCCGAGAGACTCCTCGGTCAATATCCAATAGCGGGACCTGGATGCCCATATTGGATCCTACATATTCTACGAAGATCTTATCGTTTGAACCTCAGTGCCAAGGATTCATATAATCCCGTATGTCATTCCCTTTGTCCTTCGGTATGTTACTTGCCCGAGATTCGATCGTCAGTATCCGCATACCTATTTCAATCTCGTTTACCGGCAAGTCTCTTTACTCGTTCCGTAATACAAGATCCCGTAACTTACACTAAGTCACATTGCTTGCAAGGCTTGTGTGTGATGTTGTATTACCGAGTGGGCCCCGAGATACCTCTCCGTCACACGGAGTGACAAATCCCAGTCTCGATCCATACTAACTCAACGAACACCTTCGGAGATACCTGTAGAGCATCTTTATAGTCACCCAGTTACGTTGCGACGTTTGATACACACAAAGCATTCCTCCGGTGTTCGTGAGTTATATTATCTCATGGTCATAGGAACAAATACTTGACACGCAGAAAACAGTAGCAACAAAATGACACGATCAACATGCTACGTCTATTAGTTTGGGTCTAGTCCATCACATGATTCTCCTAATGATGTGATCCCGTTATCAAGTGACAACACTTGCCTATGGCCAGGAAACCTTGACCATCTTTGATCAACGAGCTAGTCAACTAGAGGCTTACTAGGGACAGTGTTTTGTCTACGTATCCACACAAGTATTGTGTTTCCAATCAATAGAATTATAGCATGGATAATAAACCATTATCATGAACTAAGAAATATAATAATAACTAATTTATTATTGTCTCTAGGGCATATTTCCAACAATCTTTGCGCAGGTATTTTTCATATTTTCTAGAAATATTCTCCGTAAATTTTCAAGACGTTCCGAGAACTTTCATTTCTGCACAAAAACAACACCATGACAATTCTGCTGAAAACAACGTTAGTCCGGGTTAGTTCCATTCAAATCATGCAAATTAGAGTCCAAAACAAGGGCAAAAGAGTTTGGAAAAGTAGATACGATGGAGACGTATCAACTCCCCCAAGCTTAAAACCTTGCTTGTCCTCAAGCAACTCAGTTGACAAACTGAAAGAGAAAGAAAAACTTTGACAAACTCTGTTTGATCTTGTTGTTGCAACTATGTCTAACTCATAACCAGAATTTCAGCAAGATCACAAGTTAACCACATAAGCAAGTGACACAAAGGTCTCACGGTAAACTAATATCAATGGCATAAACAGCTAGCGAGCAAATAATAATGAGTTTCAGATACCAACAATTCAATAAAACAAGCATGAAGCAATATGAATAGGTGGTACCTCGCTAGCTCTTTCTGAGACCGCAAAACATAAATGCAGAGCACTTTCAAATATCAAGGGCTGACTAAACATTGTAATTCATAGCAACGAAGATCCAGTCATAGTCATACTCAATATCAATCAAAAGCAAGGCATAGAAATGACAGAGGTGCTCTCTAATTGGTGCTTATATAAGAAGAGGATGACTCAACAAGAAAATAAATAGACAGGCCCTTCGCAGAGGGAAGCATTGATTTGCAGAGGTGCCAGAGCTCAAGCTTTGAAAACAGAGATAATAATTTTTGGGTGGCACTACAGGAATCAGCTTCTTTGCCGTCTGCCATCACAGACGGCAAAGACAAAATCCTGGACGGCAAAGACAAAACAGCAGACGACAAAGATTCTCACGGCCGGCAAAATTTCTGCGTCAGCCTACGACGGCATAGGACCTTCTTTGCCGTCTGCCCCCCCCCCCAAAGCGGACGACAAAGCCGTCTGCCTCTTCCTTTATCTTTGCCGTCTGCCTCCCCCTTTATCTTTGCCGTCTGCCTCCTCCTCCCCCCCCCCTCCACTCTTTGTCGTATTCCTTCCCCTCCATCTTTGTCGTCTGCCTACTCCTCCCCTCCCCCCTCCACTCTTTGTCGTCTGCCTCTCCCCCCTCCACTCTTTGCCGTCTGCCTCTCCACCCCTCCACTCTTTGCCGTCTGCCTCCTCCCCCCCCTCTGCGCCCTCTTCTTTGCCGTCTGCCCACCCTGGAGGCTGACGGCAAAGATCCTATATACACACCCCAGGATGCACATCTGGGTGCCATGTGGCAACTTTGCCATCTGCAAGCTGATGGCACAAGTCTTTGCCATCAGCTGGCAGACGGCAAAGAGCCCATATAGTACCTGTTTTTTTTGTTTTATATTATTTCACAGCACATATATATATATATATATTTGGCAACACATTTATATAATTCACCACACATATATGATATATAGTTCACCACACATATACTTGCCAACACATATATATAATTCACCACACATATATGATATACATATAAATCAATGTACATCCCCATATATCGGAAGAACCAACATACAAAGTATTGCACTGTTTATCCATATATACATATACATATAGTTCGACATTGTTCATCAACTCAAATAAAAACAAGATAATATACATATAAAGTTCATCCATCGACATTGTTCAACTCCATGAATGCCAGCTTCCATGCATGTAGTATATCCAATCTGCAAAAATGTGAATAAGAAAGTCAGAAGAAGAACAAAATATGATGTATTTCAGCTAATTATGTCATTTTTAGCGGAAAACAAGCTAAGAATATAATATTCATGAGCTAACCAAGGTTCTTATGCCATTTTTAGCTTATTATGGCATTTTGGAGCTAAATGGGTTAATTAAAGCAAGGATAATATGAAAGAGGAGAAGAAAGAGGAGGAGGAGGAGAAGAAGAAGAAATCAAGCAGAAGGAGGAGAAGGAGGAGGAGGAGAAGGACAAGAAGGTCCTTGGCCTTCTCCTCCTCCTCCTCCTCCTTATCCTTCTTCTCTTCTTCTTCTTCTTCTTCTTCTTCTTGTTTCTTTTCATTTTGCCTATTTCTTCTCCTCTTCTCCTCTTGTTGGAGCTAAATTACCTAATGTCTTCCCATCTATGTCGAACAATGTACCAAAAATAGCCTCTCCGATATTCTTTTCAGTGTGCATCATGTCGATATTGTGTGGAAGAAGGAGGTGTTTAAAGTAAGGCAGATCCCAGAAGCATGGCTTGTGAGTCCAGGCGTGTTTTGAATTATACCCCTTGAAATACCCTGGACGCTCTGGATCAGGCTCGAGGGCGTTTAACTGATCCAGGATCAGTTGGCCTGTGAACGGAGGTGGTGCCAAGTTTTTGACAACTTTACCTTTGGTAAAGTTCTTCTTGTCTTTTCTGAACTGATGGTCAGGATTCAGGAATTGTCTATGCAAGTCAAAGCAAGAATACTTCCGACCCTCCTGCAACCAATGAAACTGAAGAGCTGCCTTGCATTGGGGGCATGGGAACCTTCCATGCACACACCATCCAGAGAATACTACTGATAATTTACTAGGGCATGTTCTTATATGTGTAACTTATCTACATCAAATGTGAGCTCATTTCATTTATCCAATTCCTCTCAATAATTTTTACAAGTTTCTGTCCATAGAAGAGCATTGTGAAGGAAGTGCCACTTTGGCATGTCCAAATGGTATAAAAACGTACAGTACTTTCCTATGCCCAAATCACCATCCTCCACCAAATTGTAGATCAATCCAAGCATTCATTTGAGCCCAGATTCAACATCCGTATTTTTGCCAAGTGTGGTACTTTGCAAACCAAGTGCCACCTAGACTCCTTCATTTGAGCTAAAAATTTGCCAAGACAGTCTCCTTAGTAGACGATCATCCTCACTCAAAAATCAGGCCCATTGGCCTTGTGAATTTCCCCCACCGCTAATCAAACACTTGGCTGTTAATTCATGTTTGAGCTTATTTCAGTCTTCTCGTGAGATTTTTCTATTGTATTATTCTTACTAACACCTAACGGGGGAGTGATAAACCCACCAGACATGCCTAGACTTCCCAGAACGCGCGACAATGTCACAGTCACGCGGTGACCACGCGGTTGGCATGCTCGTTTACACGCTCTGGAGTTGGGGCCCTCAGACACCATCCAAACCTCGATGTCTTGTCATATTACAAGTTTATTATTTTACCTGATAACTTTGTCACATATAATGACACAATGTGAAAGTTTTCCATTTTTTTGATTTGTTTTGAATTTTTCATGCCCATTTCAATATGCGGTAAAAACGGCGGGTATAACCGTTCCTACCTAGTGGTTGAATTATGGAAAACTTTCGGTGTTTCTCTGATTAAATAGATACTTCTATACCTAAAAATTCATTTTGGAAAACATAAAGAGCAAACTATAAGATAGCTGCAGTTCAAATTTGATCCGCTTCCACATGAACCGGCGAAAATTTGTCTTTTTTACAAGAGGTGGATAAAAGCTTTTGACACCCAACCATTTGGTCAATTGTATATTAAATATGTCCTAGTATTTTAGAAAAATGATTTGGTCCAATTTCGCAACAAATATATGGTAGTTTCTTCACAAAAAACTCATTTTGGGTACTCGAAAAATGAAAAATGAATTTTGCGTCCAAAGAAAATGAGAACTTCCTTAGCAAACATTGTTTTCCATTCCAATACGCACCCGTGTGCACAATATGAGATCATTTGAACAAACTATGCCATGAAATTAGCGATAAGATTGATCATTTGGTTTGAAAGCAATGAATCTTCACACATGATAGGTCATTTCTAAGAACACTTTTTAAAAATAATTGCTATATTACAAGTTTATTATTTTACCTGATAACTTTGTCACATATAATGACACAATGCGAAGGTTTTGCATTTACTTGGTATCAGTATTTTATATGTATCAGTAATTATATGGAGAAGATCCATAGGTTCAACATAATTTCAAGAGCATAAGGAGAATATCCATAAGTTCAACATAATTTCAAGATCATAAGGAGAAGATCCATAGGTTCACCATAGCAGTACATAAGTTCAATATCATAAAAGTGCAGATGCACTTGGATAAATAGTCAAATATGAACTCAGTTTTATAGGTTCAAAGAGCAATTGTTTTTTTATAGGGGAAAGGAAATAACAAAAAGTTGTTTGTTTTGTGAGAAAGGGTTCCTTTTTCATATACTTTCCCTCAATAAATAAAAAATTCAAAACAAAAACCGCTACTATTCAGATAAGAATGACACAACTGCAGTTTTACATTAAGGACGTACCCAAATTCTCGTAGTGGGCCAGCCCATCGTCGTACTTGAAGAATCCATTCATGCCCAATGCTTACATCACTAGTGGGGACAGGGCCTATAGACCCGGCCCGTAAGGGGCTTTAGTCCCGGTTGGTGTCCCGGGTCTTAACACGGACCGGGACTAAAGGATCCGTCTATTTATTTTGTTTGTTTGACCCCAAAAGGTACCTTATTTATTTATATTTCAAATTTTATTTTTGAATATTCTTTGATTTGTTTTTAAGTTTTATTTCAATTTTTAAATCTTTGATTTATTTGACAATTTAATCTCTAATCACCCATCCTCACTGCTCTAGCGTAGATTACTCATTTCAAATCGTCTAACTTCTCGGCCGGTCACCCCTCCTTTCAGTGCTTCAGCCCGAGCACGCTTAACTTCCTAGTTCTATCGCCCCTAGTTGCCAAGTTTGCACTTGTTGTTCTCCTGACAATAGTAAGCTATCAATCCTAAACAACCTAGGTTTGATGTCATGTCACATGATTTAATTTTTTGAATTCAAACAATTATTAAAATAAACAAAATAAGTAATAATAATAGTGAATTTCAATGAGAACAACCTAAAGATTTTAAATAAAATTATTTTTTCTTATTTTTATGGAAAAAACTTCTTTTTGCCATAACTTTTTTTACATTTGGAATTTTGAGCATCTGAGAAAACTTCACCGGGCAAGCCCCGGTGAAATCGATTCCCAATTTTCTCTAGTTTTTTTTATATATTAAACTTTTTTTATGTCGTATGCAAAAGTTATGGCCGTTTTACATTTTTCCCTTTTTTGAAAAAACGGTCAAAATTCATATCTCAAAATTTGTATACCAACTAGGCACTAAAACCTAACTACATCTCAAAGGATTTTATTTTTTGAAGATTTTAGCATTTTTGTTTATTTTCTACAAAACTAAAAAAGACGGTCCAGGGAGGGTAGAGTTTGAAAATTTCAGAATCCCCTTCAGCCAAGAGTCCAATCATACCCGTCGACTACATTTGCTAGCACCGTCCCCGCCAGAATCACAACTAAGGTTAACCAAGCCAGATTTAACCCTTTCTAACTTTATTTGCTATGTTGAGCCAAATGACCCTGAAATTGAAAAGAACTATAATGAACTCTGAAAATGTTGAAACTTGGCATGGTATCATCATTTCATCAACATAGCTTGTGTTAAAAAGTTGAGAGGGTTACGACAAAAACTGGATGCACTTCGTGTACAAACTGGACCATCTCCTTCGAAGTATCACGGTTTCGGACGAAAACCCATCTGCTAGAAAGATATATTATTTTTTACTTATTTCAACTTTAGACATTGTATGCATTTTGTGCATTCAATATAAACCATTCAAAACCACATCCTAAATTTTGACCCTTTATAACTTCATTTGCTATTTTTCATGCATTTAATGATTTTTTGACCTAAATGACCTTGAAATTGAAAAGCCCGACAAATGAACTCTGAAAAGGTTGAAACTTGGCATCGTATCATCATCTCTCCCACATAGCATGTGCTAAAAAGTTGAGAGGGTTACGTCAAAAACTGGATGCACTTCGTGTACAAAATGAACAATCTCTTTCGAAGTATCAGGGTTTCGAACGAAAACTCATCTATTGCAAAGGGATTTCATTTTTTCGAACTTATTTGAACTCCATACTTTTTTTGTGTTTAAAATACACCATTTAAAGCCACATCATAAATTTTCAATATTTTCTGACTTCATTTGGTATTTTTCATGCATTTACTTACTTTTTTGAGCTAATTGACCCTGAAATTGAAAAGCACTACAAGTGAACTCTGAAAAGGTTGAAAGTTAGCATGGTATCATAGTTTCACCCACATGGCATGTGCTAAAAAGTTGAGAGAGTTACGATAAAAACTAGATGCACTTCGTGTACAAACTGGATCATCCTTCGAAGTATCAAGGTTTGAGACGAAAACCCATCTGCTACAAAGGCATTTTATTAAAATGATTTTAATTCCATACTTTTTATGCATTCAATATGCACCATACTATAACATGTTAAAATCTACAGAAAGTACTAACAAAAAATAATAAAGAACAACAATTAAATGGCTAAAACAACTATATAAGCAAAACAATATTGTTTTAATTAAAATCTAAATTTAAATTATTCTAAAAATAACCAAATAAATCTTACTGTGATAACAATCTAACAGATGACTAGGAGAAAAAAGAATTAAATTAAAAACTATTTGTAAACTCAAGTTATTCACAATTTGGGTTTGAAGAAAATTTGAACAAATTCAAATGTAAACCATTCAAATTTAAAAACTAATTGCACAAACAAAAACTAGACAAAATTTTGAATCTAATGCAAAAAGAATCACTCAAAAAAATTAAATATCCTAAAAGATATAAGCAATTTAAAACAGAAACTACAAACAGAAATAAAATTTAAAAACAGGAAAAAATAAAAATACAAAACCCCTTTAGTCCCGGTTCGTGTCTCGAACCGGGACTAAAGGTCTACCCTTTAGTCCCGGTACTAAAGCCTCCAAACCCTTTAGTCCCGGTTCGAGACACGAACCGGGACTAAAGGTCCCTTTTGAACCGGGAATAAAGACCGACCGGGGCCCTTGTCGTTCGAACCGGGACAAATGCTAACATTAGTCCCGGTTCGTAATGGAACCGGGACTAATGTGTAAATTGAGCTGGGACGGAAGCCCTTTTTTCTACTAGTGCATACTTTTTTTTGGTGTATGGTGAAGTAACTATTGTACTACATTGCTTGGCATGCCCTCGTCTCGCCTCTAGCTCTCCGCTAATGGCCTGGCCCAACATTGTAGCTCCTTAGAGCAGTTTTGGAAAGGTTGCATGGACAGGTTTTGATCGGTTTTAAAACCTTCTCTGCGGTTTATTCTTCTTCCATGTTTCAATGTGATTTCCGTAACGATCTCATCTTTTTCTCAAATTGGTTTCTTTTTCTCTGTATGTCTTTTCTCTTTGTTCTTCATTTTTCAAATACATGTTAATGTTTTTTATACATGTTGAATATTTTCTTAAAACATGTTGAATACTTTTCTAAAATACGTGTTGAACATTTATCAATTCACATTGATGAAAATATGTAACACAAAACTTTTATTTATTAATGTGAAAAGCATTTTTTTAATGTTTAGACATTTTTTAAAACGCCATGAACATTTTTCTCAATGGTACGAAGTAGTATATTAAATTGTGTAAGAATTTTTCAAACATCTCATGAACATATTTTTTAAACCCATGAATATATTTTTTTTAGAAAAGGAGGTTTCCCTCCGGCCTCTGCATCAGGGCGATGCATCCAACCATTTTATTTAATCAAACGAAGCAAACATTCAGCGGTTCCGAACCAGGTCCAAAATAACAGAAAATTACATAAATGGATAATAAAAAGCCACAACCGGCTACAAATATAGGCCTAGATGCCTAATCATCTATCCTATTAGTGGACCGCCATCCAAACCGGTTGTATATATCTCGTGCTACCATCTCTCATCGGATAGACCAGGTAACCAAAGGCTCCCTGATTTTCACAGGTGTGAGTAACGACCATATACGGATCCACGCCGATGCCGTGTGGAGTACCTGCAAGAAATTGACATTTGATAATCTGTTAAAGTTCACATCATTTCTGCAATTCCAAATAGCCCAGATCAATGCACATGCTCCTATACGAATATGTGTGGCAATATACATGTTTACCCCATTTAGCCACGTCCCAAACAACGTATCAATGCTATCCGGTGGTGTAATGTTGAAAGCTATATGGACTGTTTGCCATAGAATTTTAGCAAGTGGGCAATGAAGAAAAAGGTGTTTGATAGTCTTCTCATGATCAGAGAAGGAACAACGTTTATCCCCGCCCCCCAATTTCTCTTAGCCAAATTATCTCTGGTTAGAATCACCTTCTTATGGACAAACCACATGAAAATTTTGATCCGTAAAGGGACTTTAACTTTCCAGATATTATTGGACTTGGGAATAGTAGATGTATTTATGATGCTTAAATACATGGACTTCACAGAAAACACTCCATTGGGCGTTAGCTTCCAATGAAACTTGTCCGCCTCCTCCGATAAGCAGACATCCATGAGTCTTGTAACTAAATGCAGCCATGCATCCCATCTATGTCCTATCAATGCTCTCCGGAACTGAATATTCAGAGGATTAGACTGTAATATTGTGGCAACGTATGGGTCCTTACGTTGAACAATATTATAGATAGATGGATAGTGTATGGCTAGAGGCAAGTCCCCCATCCATGTATCCTCCCAGAATCTAGTTGACTTCCCATCACCTACAACAAATCTTGATTTTTGAAAGAAGGTTGTTCTCACTGACATCAAGCCTTTCCAAAATGCTGAATCATTGGGATTTAGTAGCACCTGAGCTAGAGTTTTAGTTTGTAGGTACTTATTACGCAAAATTTATACCCACATAACCTCCGTCTCCATAGAAAGTCTGAACAGCCATTTGCTTAGCAGACATCTATTCTTTACCTCTAAATTTTCAATTCCCAACCCTCCCTGATCTTTAGGCCTGCAAATAATATCCCACCTAGTAAGTCGGTATTTTTTCTTAATTTAGTCACTTTGCGAGAAGAACCGAGATCTATAAAAGTCTAATCTTTTTCGTACCCTGACTGGTACAAGAAAGAAGAAGGAAAGAAGGAACACATTGGCATGCTCGTGAGAACCGAGTTAATAAATTGTTAATGAAGCACACGACATTGGAATATATATATATATATATATATATATATATATATATATATATATATATATATATATATATATATATATATATTATTGTATGTCATTTTCAAATCAAGGAATTGAAAGTGTATGTACTGAAATGAAACACATGACAAACTTCTTAGTAGCACACCACACCACACCACACCAATCAACATGAAACAACACAAAAGGTAGTGAATTGAAACACATAACTAGCTAGGACTCATACGACTTAAACATCACCAGGGGTGTTAGGCATGGCAGCCTCTGGCCGGCTGATGAACCCGAGGTGGGTGAGTAACGCCCACAGAAGTGTTATCAGCTCGCCACCCCGCGCAATGGCCTCGGCATGGGCGGCGACATTGTCCGACGGGGCGGCATAGAGTATCATCTCAGACCAGAATTCTGCGAGGAGCTCCCATGCCACCTCTTCTCCTTCATTTCCCGCCAGCTCCACCAGCTTCTTCCCGAGCTCCGCACCATTCTTGAGCAGGTCGTGTGCCTCTTCAGACCCGGCACTCAGCGCCTGGACCAGCGCTTCAGGACTCAATGACGCCTGCCCGGTGTTGCCGGATGCCGCGAGTGCGCGCTTGGCTTTTTTCTTGATGCCCTTGTACAAGCTTTTGCACCACTCGTTGTTGTCGGGGAGTAGATCTGGGACATAGGCTACCAAGTAGGCACAATAGCGTGACAAGTGTGTGGCGGCAATCTCATTAGCAGAGTCAGCCTGGCGGAGTGGCTCCGATGTTCTCACTTCAAGGATGCTCGTGGCAATGTGGGCCACAAGCATGGTATCAGCTACACCTTTGACGCCATTCGATGTTGAGAGCGGATTGTTGTCGGCCTGCAGTTGTAGCCTTGTACAAAGGGATGCCACGCCATTGCTTCTGTTCTTCCAATTGGGGCTTCTAAGTGGCTTGAGGAGAGCAGCCTTCACTGCTCTTGGTACCTTCTTCCTGTGAAGCAGTGGGATGAGGCGTCCGAGAAGAGGCACTGGGGTTGTGCTTGGGTGGAGTGCCAAGACTGAGCATTGGTTCATTTTGTCCACCCAATGATTTAGCAGCTTGCATTTTCTACGCAGCACAAGGCTAAGCATCTTCTTCTTCCAATGTGATTTCTGCCACGAAGAAGCATGCCTAACATAGGAGCAGATCAGGAATACTTTAGTCCAGTTAGAGCAGATGTAACAAGCAATCTCCCGCACCTCCGAAAGCACAACTAGTGCCGCAAGCAAACCCACTGGGGCAAGATCGAAGAAAATATTTCCATATTGTATCTGGTTCGAAGAACTATAGAAAAAATCTTCATGTTCATTCTGGAACGAAGGATGGCAATTCAGAAAACACTGCATCTGTCCATGATGTGGCCATCCCATAAAAGCATACAGCAAAATCACAACTGTTATGAGCAATAGATATAATAAGCTCAAACCCATGGTTAGAAGTGAAATAGATATGCTCAAAATGGGTAGCCAACTGCTTGAATATGAGGTTGGGAGAGATGAATAATAATAATCATGAAGGAAAGAAAGCTCATGTGCAATCATCCCAAGTGGTCTTTCATCATCAACATCCTGGAGCAACACGTGTGACAATAAGTTATGGGCCTTGATGAAACCAAACTCAGCAATTGTATGCCTTGTAAATCGACATCTTAACAACTTGAACAATGCAAACGAAAAGCATATATCTTTTAGCTGCTTGGTTGAATACCTCGGAAATATATCATCCTCTAACCTCCAAACTTTATCAGTGGTCACTAAATTGTTGTTGTCTATCCCTGTCCCATCAGCTTGGTTAAATAACCATTTGATACTATAACCATGAGGCTCCTTTTGTACCAATGTTGTGTCCTCTCCCGTAACTATGAGTGGAGGAAGGGAATGCTCACTTGTTAGCTTGGCTTTTAGTTGCTCCATGTATCCAACAATGAAATGAGGATTGCGCCCAAATGCTAATGACCTGCTTGCCCCATACCAAGCATAATATTTGAGAAGTAGCTTGGCAATGAGAAGAGAAAACAATGGAAGAACCGGTAATCCATTTGCAAGATCCATATGCTTTATGGACCATTGTCTCGTTGAATAATATCCCCCTCCTAGGTAGTACACGACAATGTACGAGGTCCATATTGCTTGAACAAGCAGTACAGTGCCAGGAAGGGTAATGTTTCGTCCTTTGTTGTCATCACCAGCAACTATTGTAGTGGTGTTGGCGCCAGCAATCTGAACAAGACTAGCCCATACGAACACAGTGTAAATGTGGCTACGTGTACTGCACCACCCTGGTATTATGTGTGCATCGGAGGAAATAGTGACAACACCTAGATTACTATCGACGGTAGAGACAACATAGGAGAGGATGGGCACGAACAAGGTGGTGGCACCAAGGAAGAGGAAGCTGGTAAGTGGATGGTGACGGTAGCGCTGACCATAGGCACCGATCCCAACAATAACTCCTATCACGATGGTGCTGGCCACCAGCAGAGCGTTCACTCTCATCAACTGCCCATCTATGTGCTTAGAGAAGTCAGTGATTGCTTGGTCGGAGCAGTTTCCGACGCCCATAATCTGCTTAACACACATATCAAATTCAAACATCAGTACAAGTTGAAGATGTTGACAAACACGCAAAAAGAATACAACCATTCGTCCAATGATGCTATGCTGCAATGTAAGCATTCAATTGATTCACTGATAGAACAACATTAAGACCAAACTAGCTCATAGATTCTTGTACTAAAGGAAATGATAAGCTTACACAAGGGTGGCAATCGGACTGCTGGAGTACCAGAGTATTGTTTCCTTGAGCGTCGGTTTTCAACCATGCGTGCTACGAGGTCATGGAAATATGTGTGTTATCTATTGCTACTAGCAGTCCATCCTGACATTTGCAAATGCACCATTCTCCTGATATAACTAATATATGCCTTTTTTTCCTTTTTGTCTTTTTCATTTTTTCCACTTTTCCTTTGTTCCCTTTATTCCTTGGATCTGGATGCTAGACATGTTCTTTATTCCATGGTTCTTTGTAAAAACAAAAGAGCAAAATAGCTTTGGTACGTATCTGTTCGTCTCACTCACACTTTTTCATGTACTCAAGATTACCTTCACCCGGTGGCTTGGACTACATGTTGCTATGCACAGGAGCTCCATAAGAGTCAGCCCTTGTTGAAATACGCTGCACATCTTTCTCATTCGCTTACGCTTATAAATAAATGTGTTGGTCGGTTAATGCAATTTAATCAAAACGGCACGGAGTGACCAGCCCCGGATTTTTTGAGCTGAAAACAGCTGAGCATTTAAGCATGCAATTCAACATGGCTAAGGAGATCGGCGCCTAATTTAAGAAGTGAAATTTTTTAGTGTAGCCTCAATTGATATATGAATCCTCCCTGATCTTCCTTTTTCCTCATGCATGTGAAGATAAAATAAAATCGAAATGTACAATAAATAAACTATTTTTCTGCTGTTTCCAGATAAATATGGTTCTAGTTATGATTGTCCAAATGTATACCTTTTTGAGTTAGACCAAGTTTTCACCGTAAATAGAAAAAGGAAAAAAAAGGTTTCACAAATTAATAGAAAATCAGACCAAGTTCTCAGAAGAATGCATCAACATGTACAAGATCAAATGAAGAGATTGTGAACATATATTTCATGATTGATCTGAATCTGATGGAACTGATTGGATGTTATAAATTTTGGTAGTTGAATCATATGCACACCGTCTCTCGTTTGTTAGCACATCAAATTCAATTGCGATGATTCCGCGCGCTGGCAAGATGTCCTATCGCTTTATGTCCGGCTGTGTGAGTGTGACTGTCAAGTGAGCTAAATTTGTGATACTTCCTCCATTCCACAATGTAGTGCGCATGCGCTTTGCGAGGTCTAAATTTCACCATAAATTTAACCAATGAGACAGATTGCGATGGGAGCAAAAGTTATATTATTGAATTCGTATATGAATGAAGTTTTTGATGGTACAGTTTTTCCTTCCGTTGCAATCATCCACATTGATTAAATCCATTGTTAAACTTAAAACTTAAAAACCGAGGACGCACTATATTATGGAATGGAGGGAGTAGAAGCTTTAGACAGTAGGAGAATCATGTGTTCCAAACTCCAAAGTGTGAACAATACGGTATTTGGCACTTTGGCCTCCCTTTGATCGATGTTGTCTTCGATCCCTGACGTACTCCCTTGTATCTAGTTGCCGGGCTTCATGGAGCCCTTTATTAGAAACGTTCAAAAATCACATTCTGAAGCTTTGAAAAATAAAAAATAAACCATACATTAACATATGGGTGTATACTATATGCATGTAAATTTTGAGGATAAAATACATTGATTCGTAAGATACACAAAAAAATGAAAATCATTGGTTTTATATAGGGAACGGTGCACAGTGCACCATGCTGTTCACTATTTTCAAAATTAGCAATTTTTCATCTTTGTCTAGCTCACGATGTCAATGTATTTTCTCATGAAAATTTGCACCCATGTACAGTATACATTTGCATGGCATTGTGTGCCTTTTTTCAGATTTTTTAAAAACTTCAAAATATCTGGTTGACTTTTTCAATAAGAACAAGCATCGACAAAATGCATTTCTTATCTATTTATTGACTTCTAGAAAATGAAAACCAGTTCAGGCTGGCTTTTGCTTGCTTGTTGAAAAAGTTTTTGATGGTATCTTTTCTGAAAACTGAGCTCATTTATACATAACCGTCCATTTGGACAATATGAACGGGCATTCTCCCTTGATAAAATAAAATAAACAATTAGACCTATATATATGTGATGATGACTAGTGGGTGCGACTTGTCTCACTTATAGCATGATATGGTGCAGCCTCACATCAAGCAATGCCAAAACTCGCGGGGAGGCCACCGCGATGGGATCCCGCGGCTGCAACCTAGATGCAGCTCCCGCGCCGCGCCATCGAAGACGAAGCGGGCGAGCAGGGAGAAGAGCTAACACGGGAAGGGTGAAATACCGTAGAACGATTGTTATGCGGTTTGAGTTCAAAAAAAACACGGGAAGGCTGGAGAGGAGGTAGAAGAAGTCCCGCCGTTGCCACAGGCCGGCTGAAGGCCGCCGTCAACGGCGGCAAGGAGAGGCCTAATCGCCCCCGAGTCGCCCCCGAGTCGCCTACGTGAGACGACGCGAGGGGGGGTGGGGAATCTTCACCACCCTGGTATTACTACCAATATTACATATATTTAACCCAAATGATAATGCCCACACGTGTGACATGTTTCTACTTTGCCCTCATGCCAACTCTTATTTTACCCAAATGATAATATCCATTCTGTTTTGCATGAATCTTCAAGGAATCTGTTGAAATTTCAGTGCAACGTAGGCATCATCGTGTTTGTGGGCGTTTGAGAGTTCGCCCACACGACCCGCATCGTGTGGTAGACAGCTACGATCTGTGGGCAAACCAGTTTCTGTCCACATAGTCACCACCTAGTCCACGCGTGTGTGGGCGAACTGTTTTTCGCCCACACAACGCTCGTCTGTTGCTAGATGGCAACTGTGTTTGTGCGTATGTGGCAACTAGGTAAACTCACATGGCAACTATGATTGATTGCTAGATGACAACTGCAGTTGCGCGTACGTGCCAACCTGATAAACATATGTGGCAACTATGATTAACATACATAACAATTATGGTTGGACCACATGTGACAACTAGTTAAACACATATGAAAACTATCTCCGGATAACTAAAGTGTCATCCCGGAGGTCACTATAGTTAACCAAAACAGAGCGAGTTGTCATGTTTTCTCAACTACATTTGCCACCTCGGATTACTAAAATTGTCATTCTTGAGGGATAACTAAAGTGTCATCCCGCGGGTAACAAACGTAGTTGCACCACACGCAGGGATGGGAATGAATAATACTTGTTGGGAGTGTGGTCCAAAGTAGTTGCGCCTACACGCGTTTTAGAACCGAACAGGTTCCTCTTTCTTACATGACATGTTTAACAGCCATCGGCTTAGAACATAACCAATATAACTCCAAGACAATCTTCCTTGCCCTTGGCAAACAAAGAGAGAATCGGCTCAAGGGCATATGATGTGACTTGTGATATAGGCCTTCCAACCGCTTTTAACAAGATAATTAAGCTACTGTAATTTAATTTGTGGTAGCTTTAGAAACACCATCTACACTACTAGTAAATATATGTAATCTTGCAACAGACTGTAAATACTAGTAAATATATGTAATCCCGCTAGAGATCCGGTCAGCGGCACAGAGCATGGTGGTGGTCTTCAACATGGCCTTCACCTTCATCATCGCCCATATCTTCATCATGATGCTCTACCACTTCAAGTTCGGCCCCTTCTACTTCTTTGGCGTCTGCGAGCTCCTCATGACCGCCTTCATCTAGTTCTTCCTGCCGGAGACCAAGGGCATCCCCATCGAGGAGATGGGCCGGATCTAGGCCACGCATTGGTACTAGAAGCGCTTCCGTGCTTTGTTGAGGGCAATGGCAGACTCCGAAATGTCCACTTGACGTCATCCAACGCCGTATGACCAACATCGATGGACTGGCTCAGTCCATCATAGTTTTGATGATTGATCTCCTTTGGCTAGATATATATCCCTAGTGTGGTCGTTAGCTAGAGGATGTTTATCATAGAGTTAGTTATTAATTAGTTTGGGGAAAACCTAGTTAATTATGTGGATTAATGTTGATGCGTAGCAGGAATTGAACGACTCGACAAATTAATCTACTACTACTGTGCCGATCCTGGTAAATAATATACCACGACTTTGGTGTTTAGAGATTGAAGAGCGTCCATTTACGACGTACAAATCCATATATATGTAACCAAATGTTGGGAAGCAGTAAGTTATAATTATATGCCCTTAAGCAGCAACACAACACCAATCAAGATCAAATCAAACAATCAGAAATTGTAATGAAGCGAAACACATGACAACAACAGTTCTTTTAGTAGCACACCACACCACACCACACCAATCAAGATGAATCGAAAGATCAAAAAAGTAGTGAATCGAAACACATGACACGGGCAGTTTTTTAGTAGCACATCACACCAGACCACACAGCACCAATCAAGATGAACGACAGAACAGAAAAGTAGTGAATCGAAACACATGACTAGTAGTACTTGTGTACGACTTAAACATCACAACGAGCGTTGTTAGGCGTGGCGGGCTCTGGCCGGCTGATGATCCCGACGTGGGTGAGCAAGGCCCACAGGAGCGTTATCAGCTCCCCGCCCCGCGCAATGGCCTCGGCGTGAGCGTCCGAGGGGGCGGCATAGAGGATCATCTCGGACCAGAAGTCCATGAGGACCTCCCATGCCTCCTCTTCTCCTTTATCCTCCAACAGCTCAATCAGCTTCTTGCCGAGCTCTGCGCCATTCTTATGATCAAAGTAGGCGCAGTAGCGTGACAAGTGTGTGGCGGCGATCTTATGATCAAAGTCAGCCTTCCCCGATCTACTCACTTCCAGGATGCTCGTGGCAATGTGAGCCACCAGCATTGTATTAGCAATACCTTTGACGCCATTGGACTGTGAGAAAGGGTTGTTGTCGGCCTGCAGTTGTAGCCTTGTGCATAGGGATGCCACGCCATTGCTTCGGTTCCTCAGTGGCTTGAGGACGGCAGTCTTCACAGCTGTCGGTACCTTCTTCCGGTCAAGCACAAGGATGAGGCGATGAAGAAGAGCCAGTGGAGTTGTTCTTGGGTTGAGGGTCAATACTGAGCACTGGTTCATTTTGTCCACCCAATGATTTAGCAGCTTGCATTTTCTGCGTAGCACAAGGCCTAGTAACTTGTTCTTCCAAGGTGATTGCTGCCAAGAAGAAGCATGCCTAACATAGTGGCAGATGAGGGATACTTTAGTCCACTTAGAGCAGATGTAAGAAGCAATCTCCCGCAGCTCGGAAAGCACAACTAGTGACGCAAGTAAAAATACGGGTACATCATCCAAGTACCACTTTCCATAATGTTTCCAGGTCAATGTATCACATTCCATGATACATTCAATCTGTGAATCATTCCATGAAGCTTCCCCCGGCATATAAAGAGTTTCATCCAACATATAGAACAAGCTCTAACCCATGCTTAAGAGAGATATAAATATGCTCAAAATGGGCAGCCAACTCCTCGAATATGAGGTTGTGAGAGATGAACAATAATAATCGTGAAGGAAAGAAAGCTCAAGTGTAATCACATCAAATGCTCTTTCATCATCACTATCCTGGAGCAACATGTGTGGCAATAAGTTATAGGCCTTCATGAAACAAGTCTCAACAATTGTATGCCTTGCAAATCGGCATCTTAGCAGCTTGAACAACGCGAATGAAAAGCATAAATCTTTAAACTGTTCCCTTGAAGACCTCGGAAGCATGTCATCCTGCAACTGCCAAACTTTGTCAATGGTCACTAAGCTGTTGTTTTCAATCCTTGCCCCATCAGCTTGGTTGGATAACAATTTGAGACTGTAACCACAAGGCACCCTTTTAAGATTTATCAATCTTATGTCCTCTCCTGCAACTATGAGTGGAGGAAGGGAATGCTCAGTTGTTGGCCCGACATGCTGCTTTTCATCTTTTAGCTGCTCCATGTATCCAACAATGAGATGTGGATTGCGCCCAAATGCTAACGAACTTCTTGCACTGTACCATGCATAATATTTGAGAAGGAGTTTAGCAACGATAAGAGCAAAGGATGGAAGAAGGACCAATACGTCTCCGGGCTCCACATTCTTTAGCGACCATTGTCTCGGTGAATAAAAATCCTTTCCTAGCAAATTAACGGCAAGGTAGGAAGTCCATATTGCTTGAACAAGCAGTACTGTGGCAGGAGGGGTGATGTTGCGACCTTCCTTATCATCACCAGCAACTATTGCAGTGGTGTTGAGGCCAGCAATCTGAATAAGACTAGCCCATACGAAGACAGAGATGATGTGGTCCTGTGTGTGACAACTCCCTGATATGATGTGTGGACCAGAGAAAATGGCGATGACATCTTGATTACCAATGGTAGAGTTAACATACGAGAGGATGGGCAGGAACAAGGTGTTGCACTGGTGGAAAAACAGGCTTCCGTCCAGCCCCATAAGTCGCGAAGCTGTAGGAACCGCGACTAATGGGACCTTTAGTCGCGGTTCTGGAGGTGAACCGCGACCAAAGGCCTGGGCCCAGGGCGCTCGGTGGCCAGCTGGTGCACGTGAGGGGCTTTAGTCGCGGTTGGCCAGGACAACCGCGACTAAAGGCCTTCGGGCACCTTTAGTCACGGTTTGCCAGGCCAACCGCAACTAAAGCCCCTCCCCTATATATACCCATCCAGCAGCCAACACTTAGCCATTTAGAGCCATTCTCTTCACACTTAGGGTTTAGGTTTGCTTTTGGTTCCTCTTATGCACATAAGGTGTTTGATGAAATGCCCCAAGAGCATGAAACAAACATGACATGAAGTGTTGGAGCCACACTCCTCGATCGCGGTTAGCAACTTGATGAACCTTTGATGTGTCATTGATAAAATATGCATGTGTGTAGTTCATTGTTTAATTTATATTGTTTGTAGCTAGTTAGTTTAACAAATGCATGATGGTTAATTATATATTTTATATTATAATAATGCAGATGAATCGGCAATGGATGTACGTTAACCGACTCTCCGGCGAGTTCACTACGGGTTTGAAAGATTTCCTCGTAGTGGCTAATGCGAACAAGCGGGGGGGTTTTGTTATCTGTCCATGTGTTAACTGTAAGAATCAGAAGGGTTACTCTTCCTCAAGAGATGTTCACATGCATCTGCTTCGGCACGGTTTCATGCCAAGCTATAATTGTTGGACCAAGCATGGAGAAACAGGGGTTATAATGGAAGAAGATGAAGAAGGGGATGATTTCATCGATGAAAGCTATCTTGCTCATTTCGGTGATACTTTCATGGAGGATGCTGAAGGTGAAGGGGAAGGTGAAGAAGAGGCACGTGATGATCCCGTTGATGATCTTGGTCGGACCATTGCTGATGCACGGAGACGCTGCGAAACTGAAAAGGAGAGGGAGAATTTGGATCGCATGTTAGAGGATCACAGAAAGGCGCTGTACCCCGGATGCGATGATGGTCTGAAAAAGCTGGGCTGCACACTGGATTTGCTGAAATGGAAGGCAGAGGCAGGTGTAGCTGACTCGGCATTTGAAAACTTGCTGAAAATGTTGAAGAATATGTTTCCAAAGGATAACGAGTTGCCCACCAGTACGTACGAAGCAAAGAAGGTTGTCTGCCCTCTAGGTTTAGAGGTTCTGAAGATACATGCATGCATCAACGACTGCATCCTCTACCGCGGTGAATACGAGAATTTGAATGAATGCCCGGTATGCACTGCATTGCGTTATAAGATCAGAGGCGATGACCCTGGTGACGATGTTGAGGGCCAGAAACCCAGGAAGAGGGTTCCCGCCAAGGTGATGTGGTATGCTCCTATAATACCACGGTTGAAACGTCTGTTCAGGAACAAAGAGCATGCCAAGTTGTTGCGATGGCACAAAGAGGACCGTAAGTCGGACGGGGAGTTGAGACACACCGCAGATGGAACGCAATGGAGAAAGATCGACAGATGGTTCAAAGATTTTGCAGCTGACGCAAGGAACATAAGATTTGCTCTAAGTACGGATGGCATGAATCCTTTTGGCGAGCAGAGCTCCAGCCATAGCACCTGGCCCGTGACTCTATGCATCTACAACCTTCCTCCTTGGTTGTGCATGAAGCGGAAGTTCATTATGATGCCAGTGCTCATCCAAGGTCCGAAGCAACCCGGCAACGACATCGATGTGTACCTAAGGCCATTAGTTGATGAACTTTTACAGCTGTGGGGTGGTGTCCGTGTGTGGGATGAGCACAAACAAGAGGAATTTGACCTACGAGCGTTGCTTTTCGTAACCATCAACGATTGGCCTGCTCTTAGTAACCTTTCGGGACTGTCAAATAAGGGATACAATGCATGCACGCACTGCTTACATGAGACTGAAAGTGTACATTTGCCAAATTGTAAGAAGAACGTGTACCTTGGGCATCGTCGATTTCTTTCGAAAATTCATCCAGTAAGAAAGAAAGGCAAGCATTACAACGGCAAGGCAGATCACCGGCCGAAGCCTGCGGAACGCACTGGTGCTGAGGTATTTGATATGGTCAAGGATTTGAAAGTCATCTTTGGAAAGGGTCCTGGCGGACAATCAGTTCCGAAGGGAGCTGACGGGCACGCAGCCATGTGGAAGAAGAAATCTATATTCTGGGAGCTAGAATATTGGAAAGTCCTAGATGTCCGCTCTGCAATCGACGTGATGCACGTTACGAAGAATATTTGCATGAACCTCCTAAGCTTCTTGGGCGTGTATGGGAAGACAAATGATACAAAGGAAGCACGGCAGGACCAGCAACGTTTGAAAGACCCTGATGACCGGCATCCGGAATGGTTTCAAGGTCGTGCCAGCTACGCTCTGACCAAAGAAGAGAAGGTCATCTTTTTTGAATGCCTGAGCAGTATGAAGGTCCCGTCTGGATTCTCGTCCAATATAAAGGGAATAATAAACATGGCGGAGAAAAAGTTCCAAAACCTGAAGTCTCACGACTGCCACGTGATTATGACGCAATTGCTTCCGATTGCTTTGAGGGGGCTCCTGCCGGAAAATGTTCGAGTAGCCATTGTGAAGCTATGTGCATTCCTCAATGCAATCTCTCAGAAGGTAATCAATCCAGAAGTTCTACCACGGTTACAGAACGATGTGATCCAATGTCTTGTCAGTTTCGAGTTGGTGTTCCCGCCATCCTTCTTCAATATTATGACGCACCTCCTGGTTCACCTAGTCGAAGAGATTTTCGTTCTCGGTCCTGTATTTCTACACAATATGTTCCCCTTCGAGAGGTTCATGGGAGTATTAAAGAAATATGTTCGTAACCGTGCTAGGCCAGAAGGAAGCATCGCCAAGGGCTATGGAAATGAGGAGGTAATTGAGTTTTGTGTTGACTTTGTTCCTGACCTTAAGCCGATTGGTCTTCCTCGATCGCGGCACGAGGGGAGACTAAGTGGAAAAGGCACGATCGGAAGGAAATCAACGATATGTATGGACGGCCATTCTCTGACTGAAGCACACCACACTGTACTGACCAATTCCAGCTTGGTGGCTCCGTACTTTGAGAAACACAAGAATATTTTACGCTCTGACAACCCGGGGAAGCCTGAATCCTGGATTAGGAAGGCCCACATGGAGACTTTCGGCAGTTGGTTGAGAAAACATTTAATGAATGACAATGATGTTGTAGATCAGCTGTACATGTTGGCCAAGACACCATCTTCGACTATAACGACTTTCCAAGGGTACGAGATAAATGGGAATACATTTTACACGATCGCCCAAGATAAAAAGAGCACCAACCAAAACAGTGGTGTCCGCTTTGATGCAGCAACCGAGAATGGGCAAGAGGTCACATATTATGGTTACATAGAGGAGATATGGGAACTTGACTATGGACCCTCCTTTAAGGTCCCTTTGTTCCGGTGCAAATGGTTCAAGCTAACAGGAGGTGGGGTAAAGGTGGACCAGCAATACGGAATGACAATGGTGGATTTCAACAATCTTGGTTACCTTGACGAACCATTCGTCCTAGCGAAAGATGTCGCTCAGGTTTTCTATGTGAAGGACATGAGTAGCAAACCGAGGAAACGGAAAGATAAGAAAACGATCAGTACATCATGCGATGATCCAAAGCGCCACATTGTTCTTTCAGGGAAAAGAAACATCGTGGGAGTGGAGGACAAGACAGACATGTCAGAAGATTATAATATGTTTGCTGAAATTCCGCCCTTCAAAGTGAACACCGACCCAAGCATTAAGTTAAATGATGAGGATGCTCCATGGATACGGCACAATCGTAAGCAAGCAGGGACACAAGGGAAGAAATGATGTGCAATAATTTATTGTACCAAACTTTGTTGAATGGATCATGTGAATTATATTACCCGTGATGTGTTTGGTGTCCATTTTCGAATGATTCGAGATACCACTGATGATACATGAAATTTGGAGTGATTTAGTCATACTCCTTCCTAGGCGTATAATATGCATACTCGTAGTCTTCATAGCCGCCGTCGTCGTTGTAGTGGTAGTCGTCGCCTTCTAAGTTGCCGCCGTCGTCGTCGCTGCTGTCGTCGCTGTCGTCGGGCGGCGCTCGTGGCTCGAACTGAGGGTAGCGCAGGCGGGGGATATCGCCGGCCGTGATGTAGTCCATGACGCTCTGCAGAGTCCGGCCGTACCACCATAGCCGACGGCCGGCCTCGTGGAAGTTCCCAGGAGGCAGACCGTCCTCCTCATACCTGGCGAGCGCCCTCTCACGCCGATTGATGAAGAAGGCGTCCCAAGTATGCTGGTTATCGGGATGCCAGCGGGGATTCATCCGCTGCTCCGGCGTGAGGTCGAGGTAGTAGTGGTTCGTGATGGCCGCCCGGCGCGCGGTACCCTGAGGGACGGGAGGGACCGGCACGCCGCCGGCGCTTAGGCTCCAGCCGGTGGGGACGCGGTAGCCCGGTGGACAAGGGTAGTTCGAGGCGCAAAGCTCCTCCACCTGCTGGTAGGTTAGAGTGGGTGCGGTGGAAGCCATGAGAGAGTGATGAGAGATTGTAGAGATGTGATAATGCTGGCCAAGCCGGGCTACATATATGTAGTGAGAAATGGCGGGAAAAATGGGAGCGGGAAGACAGGAGGCGGGAAGACAGGAGGCGGGAAGAAAGTGGCGGGAAGAAAGAGGCGGGAAGACAGGGAAGAAATGGCGGGAAGAAGAGGAATCCAGAGCTGGTCATCTAACCTTTAGTCCCGGCTGGTTGGTGCAACCGGGACTAAAGGCCAGACCAACCGCGACTAAAGGTCGTTGCGCGCGGGGAACGCAAAAACGACCTCTCAGCGGGCGGATAGGAGAAGAAAGGGGCGGCGCGCTCACGGCTCGGGCGAGAGGCCTCTCAGCGGGGCATCACAGCCACCGCACCAGGTAGGCGTGAGCAAGATGGGTCGAGGCCGAAGGCCGGCCCAGGCCGGGGGGGAGAGAGGCTGTGGCCAATGTTCCCTTTAAATGGATTCTCTTTTTTCTGTCCCGTTTTAGGCAGATTCAATGCATTGTCTCTATGCATATTTTTCCTACGAAAATATGCTTAGAAAACAGAAAATAAAATGTTTGAAGTTTCTATAAAAGCAATGATGATTTTTCTGAAAAGAAAAAGATAAAAGGTTCTGAAAATAAAAGAAGATTTGGGGGGGGCCTTTAGTCGCGGTTGGTTTGGCAAACCGCGACTAAAGGTTACCCTTTAGTCGCGGGTCGCCTCCCCAACCGCGACTAAAGGGGGGGGGGCGCGGGAACGCAAAAAACCCGCCAAAAACCCTTTAGTCGCGGTTGGGGAGGCGACCCGCGACTAAAGGGTACCTTTAGTCGCGGGGTCTCGTCCCCAACCGCGACTAAAGGGGGGGGCTATAAATACAAGTGCGGGTCGCCTCCCCTTCCGCCGTCTTCTCCATCTCTCTCGTCTTCTCCGATTCTCTGCCGCGCGCGCCGAAGGCCTGCCGCCGCCGTCGCCCTCGCCCTCGTCGACGCCGCCCGCCGTCGCCCTCGCCGTCGTCGCCGCCCGCCGTCACCCTCGCCCGCGACTAAAGGGTTCACCCCTATCCTTTCATCTTTCCCGCGCCGCGCCCGCCTTCCTCGCTTCCTGTCGCCGCCTTCCTCGCTTCCTCCGCTCGAAGCATTGCGCTCGTCGCTGCGCTCATAGCCGCCCTCGTCCCCGCGCCCATCGATGCCGACAGGGCTCGCAGAAAAAGAACGTCTTGGAAGAACGTCTTGGAAGAACGTCTTGGAAAAACGTCTTGGAAGAAAAAGAACGTCTTGGAAGAACGTCTTGGAAGAACGTCTTGGAAGAAAAAGAACGTCTTGGAAGAAAAAGAACGTCTTGGAAGAACGTCTTGGAAGAAAAAGAACGTCTTGGAAGAACGTCTTGGAAGAAAAAGAACAGAGACTATCTATTTAAAAGTTTCATCGAATATAAAAAGTTTCATCGAATATGAAAAAGAACAGAGACTATCAAATATGAAAAAGTTTCATCGAATATAAAAAAGATCATCGAGTTAAAAAATCATCAATTTAAATAATTAATCAATCTAAATTGAAAAAAATTAGCGAATTTGGAAAAGTTCACCATTTTTGGTTGAGTTTAAGACTATCTATTTTGGTTGAGTTATTGCAGGACATGATTTTGGGAATGTATCAATTATCTTTTAGATTATTTCAAGTTACTTTATTTGTGTAGTTTAAATTATGTGTGGGATCAATTGTGAGTATCAAAAAATCAACAGAAAACCAAGAAGAGAGGGAGTCATGGGACGAAAAAACAAAGGGAGTAGGAGAGGCAACGGAACCAACTCCTCTTTTAATAATGAGATACTTACATAATATTTACTCCCTCCGTTTTTAAATAATTATAGTCAAAAAAAGATAGTCTAGTTTTTTTAACTACAATTATTTAGGAACAAAGAAAGTATTTTCTCGATGCACCTGCACAGTCCCGGGTCTCATACTCGTGTGGTTAGTACACACGGCAGTGATGAGAAAAAAAGTATGGTCCCGGGTCTCCCTCTCCGTGACGCCGTCGTCTGCCGCCCCGTCTCGCGCTCTACCGCGACACCCTCTCCCACCCCTTCCTCGCCCCCTCCTTTTGCCACCGCCCTTTCGCCACCGCCACCGCCACCGCCCCCCTTCTTCACTTAATTAATTTGTTTTTACTACATGTTTTCAGGACTGACATAATGGCGGACGATAGAGCTGACCCGATTATGGACAACTATGATCCGGACGGTGAAGCACATATGTTCGGCATCATAAACGGCGATATTCTATATGTGCCGACCGGAGAAGAAGAAGATGATATCTCTTCTTATCTGAACCTTGACGGTGAAGATGAAGGGCGCCGTCAGCAAGATGATGCCGAACAAACGTCGATAAACGACGATCTTCAAATGGAAGTAGCAACCACCTCCGGCGCCGAGGTATATATATACATTGAGCCTCTGGTGATACAAACTAACTGATTTGAATAAATATGTGTGTACTAACGCGCGCGACTCTCTTTCTTATTTTAGCCCTCGGCCGGATCGTCGAAACAATCGAGTACGTCGTCAAAGCGTGGCGCAACCAAGACGATGAAACAAGGAGAAACATGCACCATCGAGGTTGTCGACAGTGCAACCGGCAGGCCGCTGGAGCCCCGCAAGAACGCCACCAAGTTTGTCAGCCAATGCGGAGCCGTTGTTAGAGACAACGTCTCGATCACCGTCCAGGAGTGGAATGAGCCAAAGAAGGCACGAATTGCTGCAGGTTTCACTTTTGTCGATAAGAGAACAAAAAAAGATTGCTTCAAGAAGCTTATGGAACATTTCGTTCTACCTCCGGAATACAACAAATTCGATGAGGAGGGTAACAAGATTGAGGAAAACAAGGAGAGGAGGAGGCTAGTCAAACAGTTCGCTCTTCATAAGATGGCCGACGCATTCCGGAAATTCAAGCAAAATCTAGCCCATGACTTTGTCAAGCAGAACAAGACTCCGGATTTCAAAGGACAATATGAGAAACTGAAACATGATTGGCCAGAATTTGTGAAGCAAAAGAAATCGGAGCAGTTCATTCAAATATCGAAAAAAATAAGGAAAATGCGGCTAAGAAGGAGTACAATCATATTATGGGGCCAGGAGGGTATCGCATTTTGTTGCCTAGGTTGGAGAAGATGGAGAACGAGCTGAGGGCGCGAGGAATCCGTCCAGGTACGGAGGGATGGGACCCAAGGGCCAAAAGCTGGTGGTACGGGCATGGGGGAACGCTGAACCCGGAGACAGGGGAGTGTGTTTACCGGGGCAAATTAATTAAACCCACCCAAGCCCTTATTGACGCAATGAGGGATGCTCAAGAGGGGAAGATCAAGTTCAACAGAGAGAACGACGCGCTGACAAAAGCCCTCGGGAATCCTGAACACGGAGGACGTGTACGAGGCATGGGGCACATTCCGTGGAAAATAGGGTTCCCCCAGAACGATGACCCGTACGGTTACAGAAGCCGTAAGAGAAAGATGGATCGGGAAGCAGATGTTGTGGCGCGGTTGGCATCGGAAATGGATGTGATGAAGAAAACCATGAGTGTACTAGTAGCCGAAAGAGATGCAGCTCGGGTGCAGCATGAAGATCATCCAGCGGATCTCGGAAGCCAGCAGCGGAGAAGCAGCGTGGCTTCCACGGAGGCCCCACCGGCTGGTGCAGATGCACCGACGATCGAAATTAATGCACCGGAGCCTCTGGTGGTCGAAATTACTACACCGGAGCCTCTGGTGGTCGAAATTACTGCACCGGAGCCTCCTCGCTACCCCGTGGACGATATAAAGGAGATGAAAGAATGTCATCTGTATTATCCTATCGGGAACATGTCCATGAAGGTAGCCATCGGCAGTGCTTTACCATGTTTACCTGGAGCACTCCACCACAACAACCCCATTCAAGATGGCTATGCTCGTGTCACGGTGGAGGACATAGTCCAAGGGTTTGAGGACCTGGAGATTGACATTGCTACACCTGAAGGGGAGAAAAGACTTGGAGATGTCAAGCGCCATTTCATTCTATGGCAAAAGAAGTTTATCAAGTTTCCAGGCGAGGCGCCAAGGACAACAAGTCCACCCCCCTACGGTGGTGGTGGTGGCGGTGGCGGTGGTGGTGGTGGTGGTGGTGGTGGTGGCGGTTCACCTACACCTCCGTCACGTCAGCCGACGCCCCCCAGTCCACAACGTCCGGCGGGTGATCAGACGCCGCCCCCCAGTCCTCGTCCGGCGGGTGATCAGACGCCGCCCCCCAATCCACCTCCGGCAAAGAAGCAGAAGCAGAAGCAGTCCTGGATTATTAACCCGGACCCTTATGTACCTAAGACCACAAAGGTACCGGAGCCATCACTGAAGCCTCTCCCCACAAGGCCTTGGGAACGTAGTGCCGAGGAAGTCGACGCGGCCGCGGCTGCTGATTTGGAGAAATGGAAGGCGGACTGCAAGAAGAAAAGAGAGCCCGAGCCCAAGCCAGTATTTTCTGATGAGCAAAAGAAGTGGGCTAAGTCATTTTTGAGCACACCGTCCCAAGCCGCGAAGAATCTGCCTGACGACTATGCACGTGAACTTCGCAGGCAGGCACTCATGTTCAAGGAGAACAAAGAGCGGGAGAAGGCCGAAAGTAAAAAAAGCGGGAAACAAGTTGCCCAGCTCGGGGAACAAAGTAAACAATCGATTGCCCCGCTTATAGTGGAAGCCGCCGGTCCGGATGCCCCCGAGATCATACAAGCTGCGGCAGCACAGGGATTGACTGCAACGAGTGCCAGAGAACAAGCGGCCAACTTAGGTATTACTCTTCGTGAACTGTTAGGCCTTGATGAGGCGCCAGTGAAGGAGGTAGTAATTACATATGTCAAGAATGGGCCTCTCGTCGAGCCTGCGCAGGAAAAGGATCTACCTCCACAAATGAAAGGTCTGCTGAAATGGTACAAGGGTTACATAAAAAATAAAAACGCCAAAGATTATATTTATGCGGAAGTTAGACATGAGCATCACTTCAAACATTACTATGTACAAATTGAACTGAGTGAATTGTTCCAGCTTTTCAATCTGCGCGATCTCGACAAATCTATCATCAGTTGCTACGTTCTGTAAGTGATTTATTTCTACCCCATCTCGTTCATATTGCCTGCACTATATATATGTCCTAACTATATTGTTGTGTCCGCTATTATACATGCAGAATGAAGAATAAGGAATGCAGAGTAAGGAACATCCATGATGTTGGGTTCATTGACCCACACATCGTTAATGGACATGTGTTGGAGCATCACCCCGCCGACATGGAGGCAGACCTGTGGCAGTTTCTTACAAAGCAGGAACTCAAAAGTGATATTCTATTTCCTTACCATTTTGGGTGAGTGTTTCTGTCTTGAGCACATTCTCTTTTGTTTACTCCATGCATGGTATGTGGCCGGCTAATCGATGAGTTATGCATGACGTACTGTGCATGTATCGTGTCCGCAGGTTCCACTGGATTCTGCTAGTAATTAAAGTTAACACCTCAGAATGTCTCGTCCACGACTCTCTGAATATGGATCCAAAGCTTTGGGGCGGCATGAGAAGAATGCTGCAGAAGTAATTATTTTCATTCATTTGCGCTCTATATCGATCGGCCTATTTCGTTCATTTCCTAATATCAAGTAACTAATAACTCTCTTGTTCATTTAATTTTCTTTGCCTCGTAGGGTTTGGAGACGGTTCGTAGATACAAAGGTCGGTGAATTCAAAAAAGAGCTAGAATTCAAAAGGTCAAAGCCTAAGAATGCTGGGGATATTCAGCCAGCGGGGACCAATCTATGTGGATACTATGTCTGTGAGATGATCCGGAGATACACCTCTGAGCGGGTTCCGAGTGATACCAATGCGGGGAGGAATAACCTCCGGATGATGCTTAGTCCAGAAGCTCGCTTCCGACCACTTCAAGAGGAACTAGCTGGATGGTTCAGCAGGGAAGTCCTCCATCCTAAAGGAGAACACCATTACGAGGACGTAGAACTTTATATGCATTAAATTATGTATGGAAACTTGTTCAAAATTGTATATGGTCATCCGATGATATTGAATATATATTGTATATTCCTCTTGAATTCTTTTTGGTTCTAATTTCAAATTTGTTTGAAATTGTACATTCATATGCATGTATGTAGTACCGTAGAATATATGAAATTCCTTCAAAATTAAAATAAAGCACAAAAGAAATAAAACAATACAAATTAAACAGAAAACAGGTTTAGGGGGGGGGGGGGGGCGCGCGCTAAAACCCTAAACCTGTGGCGGCCTTTAGTCGCGGTTGGCCAGAAGAACCGCGACTAAAGGTCCTCCGCCCCGACGGCCGCCTGGCGCCCACGTGGACGGGCCTTTAGTCGCGGTTCTTAAGAAACCGCGACTAAAGGTGGGGGGCTTTAGTCACGCTTAGTTGGTCGCGGTTGCGCAACCGCGACTAATGGCAGTTGCGAACCGCGACCAAAGGCCTTTTTTCCACCAGTGTTGGCACCAACGAAGAGGAAGCCGGTCAGGGGATGGTGACGGAAGCGCTGACCATAGGCACCGATCCCGACCATAACTCCTATCACGATGGTGCTCGCCACCAGAAGAGCATTCACTCGCACCAATTGCCCATCTATGTGATTAGAGAAGTCACGGATTGCTTCATCAGAGCAGTTTCCGGTGCCCATGATCTGCTTAACACACATGCCAAATCCAACGTCAACACATATTGAATTTGTTGATAAATAATTAAATATGCATGCAAAAAATAATATGTACAGTGCTACGTATGATACTAGTATACTGCAATCATACGTATTTAAATTAATAATCAACCACCAATACGAGAACAATCAGCTCATACTAAATTGCTGTACTAGCAGCTCAAACAAAAAAAAATAGATTGGTTGTTGTGCTAACAAGATTAGATTTAGGAGTAAAGGAAATTACCTCACACAAGGGTAGCAATCGGACTGCTGGAGACGTCAATCCGGACTGCTGGAGTACAAGCATGCGTGCTACTAAGTGGTCATGGAGACATTTGCTGATGCAGCCTTACCATGCCAGACGTAATTAATAAATCATGTCATTTTCCCTCTTTCATGTCTTCCACTACGTACTTTGTTATTAGGCAGGTTCTTTATTCCTTTGTTCTTTGCTGAAAAGGAAAGCTCTTGTACAATATACACTCTTTTGTCTCATATACACATCTAATGTAGTAGCTGATTCAGTGCTGTATAAACGTCGGTGCTCGATCTCTCCGGCTCATATTAATTCTCTAGGAGCAAGAACGAACTTATATTAGACAAGTTTCACCTATGAGCAAGAACGATTGCTTCGAAGCAAGGGGAGTACATGTCTATTTCACGATCGGATTTGAACCACCCACTATACATTTACAGCATGTTTTTTCATTTATGTTGTCCCTCCTAGCTGGTGTAAATCAACTTTGCATTTGAAGTTACATAGTATCTGTGATGTGATGTGAGCATCTTTAAAAGGAATTCCAGATTCCTGACGTACGGCTTGTAGGGCTGGTTAGCGCATGTGTCTCCTCCTTTGCCTACCTAGCCTGGATCAGGTGGCGTCCTGTGCATTGTTAGTGTAAAAATGGAACCCCCTGCTACAGATCATCGGAGACAAGAAAGGAGAGAGGAAGAGACAACACACAAGATTTCCCGGTGCACGAACACCTTGTCGCCCGAACGGCTATTTGTGTATTCCGGCGAGCTCGTACTCACCCCCACTTGTTACAATGTCCAACACTAGGATTTTATACCACGCACACGAAGGACATGCTCTCCGCGCTCCTGCCTGCTCGCGCCCATGACCTAGCACGCTCTGGCGGCGTCCTCCGCGCGCGCCTGCAACGCCCACGACGCACCGAACCCTCCCGATCGCTACGCTCCCCTAGACGTAGTATCTAACAGACACGCATGCACACGGCGCCACCCTACCCTGGCGGCCCGCGCACACTGTGCACGCACACACGCACGCCACTGCCGCGGACCCGACGCACCAGACGCACCTGGTGGGCGCCCACACACGCACGAGGCGCGCTAGCTCGCCGCCGCGGCTTATTCCAACGCAACACTCACCCCCTAAGCCGTGGCTTAGAGTAGCGCGGCGTTCTCGACGTCGACGTCTCCCATCAACGCATATTCCTCCGCCGTCGGCCCCTTCCTCCGATGAGAATCCTTCTTGAAATGACCCCGCTCGTCGTAGTGGTAGCAGCGCCCGCGTCGGTTCTACCGGACGCTTGACGCCACGCTCTTGCCGTCGTCGTCGTCGTCCCGCACACTGCCTCGCCGGCGCTCCCGCGCACGCCACCGCTCCGCGGTGAGCATCAGCTGCTCCACGCCATGGTCGGCACCGTCCTGCCCGCGCCGACGCAGCCGCTCGTCGAAGGCTTTCAAGCGACCAAGGGCGTCCTCGAACACCATGGGCGAGACATCGCAGAATTGCTCGATTCCGGCCACCGCCACGTACATGCGATCCGGCACGGCGTTGAGCAATTTGTTTACCATCGCGGCGTCGTCCAGGGTCGATCCGAGCCCCGCGTAACGCGCCGCCATCCCGCTGATCTTCCCCGCAAATGCGTCCAGGGACTCGCCGTCGTCCATGCGCAGCCGCTCGAAGTCGCCTCGGAGCGTGGCCAGCCGCTCCACCCGCACGCGATCGGCTCCGACTAACCGCACCTTGAGAGAGTCCCATACCTCCCTCGCGTTCGCCGCAAACTGCATCAGCAAGTCTTCCGGCAGTGCCGTGAGCAACATCGCCCGCGCCGTCTTGCACTTCCTGGTGTCCACTGCTGCTCCATCCGCCTGCTGCACCACGCCACACAGCCCCCCGACATCAAGGATAGCCTCCACCTTGATTGACCAGGAGGTGTAGCCCGTTGGTACCAGCGGCAGGAGATGCATCGAACCCGACGCACCGCCGCCCCGCCGCCCCCGTACGGGACTATCGACATGGCCGCCGGCGCGTGATGTGACCTCGCTCTGATACGAGATGTTAGTGCAAAAATGGAACCCCCTACCGCCGGCGATCACCGGAGACAAGAAGGCAGAGAGGAAGAGACAACACACAAGTTTTCCCGGTGCACGAACATCTTGCCTCCCGAACGGCTACCTGTGTATTCCGGCGAGCTCGTACTCCACCCCCACCTGTTACAATGTCCAACACTAGGATTTTATACCCAGGCACACGACGGACATGCTCTCCGCACTCCTGCCTGCTCGCGCCCACGACCTAGCACGCTCTGGCCGCGTCCTCCGCGCGCGCCCGCAACTCCCGCGACGCACCGAACCCTCCCGGTCGCTACGCTCCCCTAGACCTAGTCTGTAACAGACACGCACGCACACGGCGCCACCCTACCCTGGCGGCCCGCGCACACGACGCACGCACACACGCATGCCACTTCCGCGGACCCGACGCACCAGACTTACCCGGTGCGCGCCCACACACGCACGAGACGCGCTAGCTCGCCGCCGCGGCTTATTCCAACGCAACATGCATATGCAAGATAGGAAATAGCTTTGCTTTAGACAGTATGAGAATCATGCATGTGTTTCCAAGTGTGTACAATACAATACGGTCTTGCCATTGGCACTTTGGCCGCTCTTTGATTCGATGCTCTTTGGCGATTAATTAAGCTCGGAATCTCCTTTTGATATAGCTTCTGTGTTGCTCCATCTCTTTTATATATTTCGGCCTTACTTCTCACTTTACGTATCCATTGGAATCTCATATATGTTGTGGTCTTTCCGTAGCTCTAGTACGTCACTGATATATCTTGGTTAATTCGGTTAAACATTCGGGTTTTAGTTATATGTAAAAAACAAAAGTGGAACTTCAAAACAGTCAGGAAATTTCATGCCGAAAGTCATAAACCATAAAAAAAAATATAAAATTCGTTTGGTTTCGTTTTTTTTGTTCAATTTTAAAATGCACAGAGTGAGATCAGACCGTACTGTTCAACATTGGGTGGAACAATGGTGTTGGGTATGTGAAAAGTATATGAATCGTCTCTACCCCCATACATGGGAGCGACGATGTTATATATTGATCAGGAGAGCCAACTCTCGGTAGGTTACACAGATCGATCTACTTGAGACCGTTGGAGATACTACAGGAGGGAGATCGAGATAAACAAGATAACAACTAGTTTAAACTACCTCCTGAATACAACCTTGTCTTGCAAGGCAAGCCTTCGGGTATAACTATCTAGAGATAAGACTCTAGAGATAAGATGTGTTTCAACACCCTCCCATAATCAAAACTTTCCTAAGTTGAGATTACGTTTAAACACTTCAAATAACTTTGTAGAAAAGCCTTTGTAAACCCATCGGTGACTTGATCGCCGATTATTTGCTTGCAACTCTCTCTCTCACAAAATGATAGTCGATCTCTATATGCTTAGTCCTAACATGAAAAACAGGATTTGCTAACACATAAGTGGCACCAAGATTGTCACACCAAAGACATGGAGTTTGTGTGCGGTGCTGGCAGTCCCCGGCAATGACACCAGAAAAGAACTGCTTCCAGTTGCTCAACAATTAGCAATTGTCTTGCAATGGCCCACCAGCGTGTGGGATCGCGGCAGTTTTCGAGGGTAGAGTATTCAACCCAAATTTGTTGGTTCGACACGATGGGAGTGAAAGGATATTCTTCAGTATTAGCAGTTGAGGTGTCAGCTCAACCACACCTGAAAGATTAGTATCTGCAAGCAGGATATAAGCAGCAAAGGTAGTATGATAGCAACGGTGCCAGAAACGATCTGTTGACAAGGCAGACTATTCCTAACTGAAGTATCAATGGCGCCAGAAAAGTATTGTAGCAGGTAGCAGCAGTGTAATGAGTAACAACAGTGGCAAGGAACAACAGTAGTGACAGCAGTAGCAAGTAGCAGCAGTAGCGACTAACAGCAGTAGCAAGAAGCAACAGTAGTGGCAGCAGCAGCAGGACAAAGCAAGTAACAGTGGCAGTGGGACAAACTCGTAGGCAATGGATCGGTGATTTGCTGGATGACATTCATCATGCAACAGTTATAACACGGAGAGATATGTGGCTAGCTCCCGTTCGTCGATGTGATGTAGGCATGCATTCCGTGTGTAGTCATACGTGCTTAGGGAAAAGAACTTGCATGACATCTATTGTCCATCCCTCCCGTGGCAGCGGGGTCCAAAGGGATACTACGGGATAACACATTAAGGTTCTCCTTTTAATAAAGAACCGGACCAACGCATTAGCACTTGGTGAACACATGAACTCCTCAAACTATGGTCATCACCGGGAGTGGTTCCGGTTATTGTCACTCCGGGGTTGCCGGTTCATAACACATAGTAGGTAACTACAACTTGCAAGATCGGATCTAAAACACACATATATTGGTGACAACATAATAATCTCAGATCTGAAATCATGGCACTCGGGCCCTAGTGACAAGCATTAAGCATGGCAAAGTAGTAGCAACATCAATCTCAGAACATAGTGGATACTAGGGATCAATCCCCGTCAAAACTAACTCGATTACATGATAGATCTCATCCTACTCATCACCACCCAGCGAGCCTACGAATAGATTACTCACGAACGATGAAGAGCTTCATGGAATTGGAGAGGGAAGAAGGTTGATGATGACGATGGCCACGATCTCCTTGATCTGGAGCCCAAAACGGACTCCAGATCTGCCCTCCAGGGCAAGAACGGGATGTGGCGGCGCCTCTGGATCGTAAAACGCGATGAAATCTTCTCTCTTGATTTTTTCCGGGACGAAATGGAATAAATAGCGCTGGAATTGGGGGCGGCAGAGCCACGTGGGCCCCACAAGCCTGGTCGCCGCGGCCAGGGGGAGGCCGCGGCCACAGGGCTTGTGGCCCACTGGCCCGTCCCCTCTGGTGGATCTTTGTTGGGGAACGTCGCATGGGAAACATTCGTCATTCCCGGTACATTCCCGGTAACTCCGAAAATCTTCCGGTAATCAAATGAGGTCATCCTATATATCAATCTTCGTTTCCGGACCATTCCGGAAACCCTCGTGACGTCCGTGATCTCATCCGGGACTCCGAACAACATTCGGTAACCAACCATATAACTCAAATACGCATAAAATAACGTCGAACCTTAAGTGTGCAGACCCTGCGGGTTCGAGAACTATGTAGACTTGAGCCGAGAGACTCCTCGGTCAATATCCAATAGCGGGACCTGGATGCCCATATTGGATCCTACATATTCTACGAAGATCTTATCGTTTGAACCTCAGTGCCAAGGATTCATATAATCCCGTATGTCATTCCCTTTGTCCTTCGGTATGTTACTTGCCCGAGATTCGATCGTCAGTATCCGCATACCTATTTCAATCTCGTTTACCGGCAAGTCTCTTTACTCGTTTCGTAATACAAGATCCCGTAACTTACACTAAGTCACATTGCTTGCAAGGCTTGTGTGTGATGTTGTATTACCGAGTGGGCCCCGAGATACCTCTCCGTCACACGGAGTGACAAATCGCAGTCTCGATCCATACTAACTCAACGAACACCTTCGGAGATACCTGTAGAGCATCTTTATAGTCACCCAGTTACGTTGCGACGTTTGATACACACAAAGCATTCCTCCGGTGTTCGTGAGTTATATTATCTCATGGTCATAGGAACAAATACTTGACACGCAGAAAACAGTAGCAACAAAATGACACGATCAACATGCTACGTCTATTAGTTTGGGTCTAGTCCATCACATGATTCTCCTAATGATGTGATCCCGTTATCAAGTGACAACACTTGCCTATGGCCAGGAAACCTTGACCATCTTTGATCAACGAGCTAGTCAACTAGAGGCTTACTAGGGACAGTGTTTTGTCTACGTATCCACACAAGTATTGTGTTTCCAATCAATAGAATTATAGCATGGATAATAAACCATTATCATGAACTAAGAAATATAATAATAACTAATTTATTATTGCCTCTAGGGCATATTTCCAACAATCTTTGCGCATGTATTTTTCATATTTTCTAGAAATATTCTCCGTAAATTTTCAAGACGTTCCGAGAACTTTCATTTCTGCACAAAAACAACACCATGACAATTCTGCTGAAAACAACGTTAGTCCGGGTTAGTTCCATTCAAATCATGCAAATTAGAGTCCAAAACAAGGGCAAAAGAGTTTGGAAAAGTAGATACGATGGAGACGTATCAACTCCCCCAAGCTTAAAACCTTGCTTGTCCTCAAGCAACTCAGTTGACAAACTGAAAGAGAAAGAAAAACTTTGACAAACTCTGTTTGATCTTGTTGTTGCAACTATGTCTAACTCATAACCAGAATTTCAGCAAGATCACAAGTTAACCACATAAGCAAGTGACACAAAGGTCTCACGGTAAACTAATATCAATGGCATAAACAGCTAGCGAGAAAATAATAATGAGTTTCAGATACCAACAATTCAATAAAACAAGCATGAAGCAATATGAATAGGTGGTACCTCGCTAGCTCTTTCTGAGACCGCAAAACATAAATGCAGAGCACTTTCAAATATCAAGGGCTGACTAAACATTGTAATTCATAGCAACGAAGATCCAGTCATAGTCATACTCAATATCAATCAAAAGCAAGGCATAGAAATGACAGAGGTGCTCTCTAATTGGTGCTTATATAAGAAGAGGATGACTCAACAAGAAAATAAATAGACAGGCCCTTCGCAGAGGGAAGCATTGATTTGCAGAGGTGCCAGAGCTCAAGCTTTGAAAACAGAGATAATAATTTTTGGGTGGCACTACAGGAATCAGCTTCTTTGCCGTCTGCCATCACAGACGGCAAAGACAAAATCCTGGACGGCAAAGACAAAACAGCAGACGACAAAGATTCTCACGGCCGGCAAAATTTCTGCGTCAGCCTACGACGGCATAGGACCTTTGCCGTCTGCCTCCTCCCCCCCCTCTGCGCCCTCTTCTTTGCCGTCTGCCCACCCTGGAGGCTGACGGCAAAGATCCTATATACACACCCCAGGATGCACATCTGGGTGCCATGTGGCAACTTTGCCATCTGCAAGCTGATGGCACAAGTCTTTGCCATCAGCTGGCAGACGGCAAAGAGCCCATATAGTACCTGTTTTTTTTGTTTTATATTATTTCACAGCACATATATATATATATATATATATATATTTGGCAACACATTTATATAATTCACCACACATATATGATATATAGTTCACCACACATATACTTGCCAACACATATATATAATTCACCACACATATATGATATACATATAAATCAATGTACATCCCCATATATCGGAAGAACCAACATACAAAGTATTGCACTGTTTATCCATATATACATATACATATAGTTCGACATTGTTCATCAACTCAAATAAAAACAAGATAATATACATATAAAGTTCATCCATCGACATTGTTCAACTCCATGAATGCCAGCTTCCATGCATGTAGTATATCCAATCTGCAAAAATGTGAATAAGAAAGTCAGAAGAAGAACAAAATATGATGTTTTTCAGCTAATTATGTCATTTTTAGCGGAAAACAAGCTAAGAATATAATATTCATGAGCTAACCAAGGTTCTTATGCCATTTTTAGCTTATTATGGCATTTTGGAGCTAAATGGGTTAATTAAAGCAAGGATAATATGAAAGAGGAGAAGAAAGAGGAGGAGGAGGAGAAGAAGAAGAAATCAAGGAGAAGGAGGAGGAGGAGAAGGACAAGAAGGTCCTTGGCCTTCTCCTCCTCCTCCTCCTTATCCTTCTTCTCTTCTTCTTCTTCTTCTTCTTCTTGTTTCTTTTCATTTTGCCTATTTCTTCTCCTCTTCTCCTCTTGTTGGAGCTAAATTACCTAATGTCTTCCCATCTATGTCGAACAATGTACCAAAAATAGCCTCTCCGATATTCTTTTCAGTGTGCATCATGTCGATATTGTGTGGAAGAAGGAGGTGTTTAAAGTAAGGCAGATCCCAGAAGCATGGCTTGTGAGTCCAGGCGTGTTTTGAATTATACCCCTTGAAATACCCTGGACGCTCTGGATCAGGCTCGAGGGCGTTTAACTGATCCAGGATCAGTTGGCCTGTGAACGGAGGTGGTGCCAAGTTTTTGACAACTTTACCTTTGGTAAAGTTCTTCTTGTCTTTTCTAAACTGATGGTCAGGATTCAGGAATTGTCTATGCAAGTCAAAGCAAGAATACTTCCGACCCTCCTGCAACCAATGAAACTGAAGAGCTGCCTTGCATTGGGGGCATGGGAACCTTCCATGCACACACCATCCAGAGAATACTACTGATAATTTACTAGGGCATGTTCTTATATGTGTAACTTATCTACATCAAATGTGAGCTCATTTCATTTATCCAATTCCTCTCAATAATTTTTACAAGTTTCTGTCCATAGAAGAGCATTGTGAAGGAAGTGCCACTTTGGCATGTCCAAATGGTATAAAAACGTACAATACTTTCCTATGCCCAAATCACCATCCTCCACCAAATTGTAGATCAATCCAAGCATTCATTTGAGCCCAGATTCAACATCCGTATTTTTGCCAAGTGTGGTACTTTGCAAACCAAGTGCCACCTAGACTCCTTCATTTGAGCTAAAAATTTGCCAAGACAGTCTCCTTAGTAGACGATCATCCTCACTCAAAAATCAGGCCCATTGGCCTTGTGAATTTCCCCCACCGCTAATCAAACACTTGGCTGTTAATTCATGTTTGAGCTTATTTCAGTCTTCTCGTGAGATTTTTCTATTGTATTATTCTTACTAACACCTAACGGGGGAGTGATAAACCCACCAGACATGCCTAGACTTCCCAGAACGCGCGACAATGTCACAGTCACGCGGTGACCACGCGGTTGGCATGCTCGTTTACACGCTCTAGAGTTGGGGCCCTCAGACACCATCCAAACCTCGATGTCTTGCCACCACACCATGTATCTATGATTAAATGGATACTTATGTACCTAAACATGAATTTTGGGAAAAATAAAGAGTAAAGTATAATGCAGCTGCAGTTCAAATTTGACGTGCTTCCATCTCAATCGGTGGAAATTTGTCTTTTTCAGGAGCGGTGGATAAAAGATTTTGAGACCCAACAATTAGGTCAATTGTGCATTAAATATGGACTAGTATTTTAGAAAACTGATTTTGTACAATTTTGCAACAAAATATGGTAGATCCTTCACAAAAAAATTGGGCATTAGAAAAATGGAAAATGCATTTTTCGTCCAAAGAAAATGAAAACTTCCTTAGGCAACATTGTTTTCCATTCCAATATGCACCATTGTGCATAATATGAGATTATTTGAACAAAATATGCAATGAATGTGGTCATAAGATTGATCATTTGGCTTGAAAGCCATGAATCTTCACACATGATAACTCATTTCTAAGAATATTTTTTTAAAATAATTGTCATATTACAAGTTTATTATTTTACCTGATAACTTTGTCACATATAATGACACAATGTGAAAGTTTTCCATTTTTTTGATTTGTTTTGAATTTTTCATGCCCATTTCAATATGCGGTAAAAACGGCGGGTATAACCGTTCCTACCTAGTGGTTGAATTATGGAAAACTTTCGGTGTTTCTCTGATTAAATAGATACTTCTATACCTAAAAATTCATTTTGGAAAACATAAAGAGCAAACTATAAGATAGCTGCAGTTCAAATTTGATCCGCTTCCACATGAACCGGCGAAAATTTGTCTTTTTTACAAGAGGTGGATAAAAGCTTTTGACACCCAACCATTTGGTCAATTGTATATTAAATATGTCCTAGTATTTTAGAAAAATGATTTGGTCCAATTTCGCAACAAATATATGGTAGTTTCTTCACAAAAAACTCATTTTGGGTACTCGAAAAATGAAAAATGAATTTTGCGTCCAAAGAAAATGAGAACTTCCTTAGCAAACATTGTTTTCCATTCCAATACGCACCCCTGTGCACAATATGAGATCATTTGAACAAACTATGCCATGAATTTAGCGATAAGATTGATCATTTGGTTTGAAAGCAATGAATCTTCACACATGATAGGTCATTTCTAAGAACACTTTTTAAAAATAATTGCTATATTACAAGTTTATTATTTTACCTGATAACTTTGTCACATATAATGACACAATGCGAAGGTTTTGCATTTACTTGGTATCAGTATTTTATATGTATCAGTAATTATATGGAGAAGATCCATAGGTTCAACATAATTTCAAGAGCATAAGGAGAATATCCATAAGTTCAACATAATTTCAAGATCATAAGGAGAAGATCCATAGGTTCACCATAGCAGTACATAAGTTCAATATCATAAAAGTGCAGATGCACTTGGATAAATAGTCAAATATGAACTCAGTTTTATAGGTTCAAAGAGCAATTGTTTTTTTATAGGGGAAAGGAAATAACAAAAAGTTGTTTGTTTTGTGAGAAAGGGTTCCTTTTTCATATACTTTCCCTCAATAAATAAAAAATTCAAAACAAAAACCGCTACTATTCAGATAAGAATGACACAACTGCAGTTTTACATTAAGGACGTACCCAAATTCTCGTAGTGGGCCAGCCCATCGTCGTACTTGAAGAATCCATTCATGCCCAATGCTTACATCACTAGTGGGGACAGGGCCTATAGACCCGGCCCGTAAGGGGCTTTAGTCCCGGTTGGTGTCCCGGGTCTTAACACGGACCGGGACTAAAGGATCCGTCTATTTATTTTGTTTGTTTGACCCCAAAAGGTACCTTATTTATTTATTTTTCAAATTTTATTTTTGAATATTCTTTGATTTGTTTTTAAGTTTTATTTCAATTTTTAAATCTTTGATTTATTTGACAATTTAATCTCTAATCACCCATCCTCACTGCTCTAGCGTAGATTACTCATTTCAAATCGTCTAACTTCTCGGCCGGTCACCCCTCCTTTCAGTGCTTCAGCCCGAGCACGCTTAACTTCCTAGTTCTATCGCCCCTAGTTGCCAAGTTTGCACTTGTTGTTCTCCTGACAATAGTAAGCTATCAATCCTAAACAACCTAGGTTTGATGTCATGTCACATGATTTAATTTTTTGAATTCAAACAATTATTAAAATAAACAAAATAAGTAATAATAATAGTGAATTTCAATGAGAACAACCTAAAGATTTTAAATAAAATTATTTTTTCTTATTTTTATGGAAAAAACTTCTTTTTGCCATAACTTTTTTTACATTTGGAATTTTGAGCATCTGAGAAAACTTCACCGGGCAAGCCCCGGTGAAATCGATTCCCAATTTTCTCTAGTTTTTTTTATATATTAAACTTTTTTTATGTCGTATGCAAAAGTTATGGCCGTTTTACATTTTTCCCTTTTTTGAAAAAACGGTCAAAATTCATATCTCAAAATTTGTATACCAACTAGGCACTAAAACCTAACTACATCTCAAAGGATTTTATTTTTTGAAGATTTTAGCATTTTTGTTTATTTTCTACAAAACTAAAAAAGACGGTCCAGGGAGGGTAGAGTTTGAAAATTTCAGAATCCCCTTCAGCCAAGAGTCCAATCATACCCGTCGACTACATTTGCTAGCACCGTCCCCGCCAGAATCACAACTAAGGATAACCAAGCCAGATTTAACCCTTTCTAACTTTATTTGCTATGTTGAGCCAAATGACCCTGAAATTGAAAAGAACTATAATGAACTCTGAAAATGTTGAAACTTGGCATGGTATCATCATTTCATCAACATAGCTTGTGTTAAAAAGTTGAGAGGGTTACGACAAAAACTGGATGCACTTCGTGTACAAACTGGACCATCTCCTTCGAAGTATCACGGTTTCGGACGAAAACCCATCTGCTAGAAAGATATATTATTTTTTACTTATTTCAACTTTAGACATTGTATGCATTTTGTGCATTCAATATAAACCATTCAAAACCACATCCTAAATTTCGACCCTTTATAACTTCATTTGCTATTTTTCATGCATTTAATGATTTTTTGACCTAAATGACCTTGAAATTGAAAAGCCCGACAAATGAACTCTGAAAAGGTTGAAACTTGGCATCGTATCATCATCTCTCCCACATAGCATGTGCTAAAAAGTTGAGAGGGTTACGTCAAAAACTGGATGCACTTCGTGTACAAAATGAACAATCTCTTTCGAAGTATCAGGGTTTCGAACGAAAACTCATCTATTGCAAAGGGATTTCATTTTTTCGAACTTATTTGAACTCCATACTTTTTGTGTGTTTAAAATACACCATTTAAAGCCACATCATAAATTTTCAATATTTTCTGACTTCATTTGGTATTTTTCATGCATTTACTTACTTTTTTGAGCTAATTGACCCTGAAATTGAAAAGCACTACAAGTGAACTCTGAAAAGGTTGAAAGTTGGCATGGTATCATAGTTTCACCCACATGGCATGTGCTAAAAAGTTGAGAGAGTTACGATAAAAACTAGATGCACTTCGTGTACAAACTGGATCATCCTTCGAAGTATCAAGGTTTGAGACGAAAACCCATCTGCTACAAAGGCATTTTATTAAAATGATTTTAATTCCATACTTTTTATGCATTCAATATGCACCATACTATAACATGTTAAAATCTACAGAAAGTACTAACAAAAAATAATAAAGAACAACAATTAAATGGCTAAAACAACTATATAAGCAAAACAATATTGTTTTAATTAAAATCTAAATTTAAATTATTCTAAAAATAACCAAATAAATCTTACTGTGATAACAATCTAACAGATGACTAGGAGAAAAAAGAATTAAATTAAAAACTATTTGTAAACTCAAGTTATTCACAATTTGGGTTTGAAGCAAATTTGAACAAATTCAAATTTAAACCATTCAAATTTAAAAACTAATTGCACAAACAAAAACTAGACAAAATTTTGAATCTAATGAAAAAAGAATCACTCAAAAAAATTAAATATCCTAAAAGATATAAGCAATTTAAAACAGAAACTACAAACAGAAATAAAATTTAAAAACAGGAAAAAATAAAAATACAAAACCCCTTTAGTCCCGGTTCGTGTCTCGAACCGGGACTAAAGGTCTACCCTTTAGTCCCGGTACTAAAGCCTCCAAACCCTTTAGTCCCGGTTCGAGACACGAACCGGGACTAAAGGTCCCTTTTGAACCGGGAATAAAGACCGACCGGCGCCCTTGTCGTTCGAACCGGGACAAATGCTAACATTAGTCCCGGTTCGTAATGGAACCGGGACTAATGTGTGAATTGAGCTGGTACGGAAGCCCTTTTTTCTACTAGTGCATACTTTTTTTTGGGTGTATAGTGAAGTAACTATTGTACTACATTGCTTGGCATGCCCTCGTCTCGCCTCTAGCTCTCCGCTAATGGCCTGGCCCAACATTGTAGCTCCTTAGAGCAGTTTTGGAAAGGTTGCATGGACAGGTTTTGATCGGTTTTAAAACCTTCTCTGCGGTTTATTCTTCTTCCATGTTTCAATGTGATTTCCGTAACGATCTCATCTTTTTCTCAAATTGGTTTCTTTTTCTCTGTATGTCTTTTCTCTTTGTTCTTCATTTTTCAAATACATGTTAATGTTTTTTATACATGTTGAATATTTTCTTAAAACATGTTGAATACTTTTCTAAAATACGTGTTGAACATTTATCAATTCACATTGATGAAAATATGTAACACAAAACTTTTATTTATTAATGTGAAAAGCATTTTTTTAATGTTTAGACATTTTTTAAAACGCCATGAACATTTTTCTCAATGGTACGAAGTAGTATATTAAATTGTGTAAGAATTTTTCAAACATCTCATGAACATATTTTTTAAACCCATGAATATATTTTTTTTAGAAAAGGAGGTTTGCCTCCGGCCTCTGCATCAGGGCGATGCATCCAACCATTTTATTTAATGAAACGAAGCAAACATTCAGCGGTTCCGAACCAGGTCCAAAATAACAGAAAATTACATAAATGGATAATAAAAAGCCACAACCGGCTACAAATATAGGCCTAGATGCCTAATCATCTATCCTATTAGTGGACCGCCATCCAAACCGGTTGTATATATCTCGTGCTACCATCTCTCATCGGATAGACCAGGTAACCAAAGGCTCCCTGATTTTCACAGGTGTGAGTAACGACCATATACGGATCCACGCCGATGCCGTGTGGAGTACCTGCAAGAAATTGACATTTGATAATCTGTTAAAGTTCACATCATTTCTGCAATTCCAAATAGCCCAGATCAATGCACATGCTCCTATACGAATATGTGTGGCAATATACATGTTTACCCCATTTAGCCACGTCCCAAACAACGTATCAATGCTATCCGGTGGTGTAATGTTGAAAGCTATATGGACTGTTTGCCATAGAATTTTAGCAAGTGGGCAATGAAGAAAAAGGTGTTTGATAGTCTTCTCATGATCAGAGAAGGAACAACGTTTATCCCCGCCCCCCAATTTCTCTTAGCCAAATTATCTCTGGTTAGAATCACCTTCTTATGGACAAACCACATGAAAATTTTGATCCGTAAAGGGACTTTAACTTTCCAGATATTATTGGACTTGGGAATAGTAGATGTATTTATGATGCTTAAATACATGGACTTCACAGAAAACACTCCATTGGGCGTTAGCTTCCAATGAAACTTGTCCGCCTCCTCCGATAAGCAGACATCCATGAGTCTTGTAACTAAATGCAGCCATGCATCCCATCTATGTCCTATCAATGCTCTCCGGAACTGAATATTCAGAGGATTAGACTGTAATATTGTGGCAACGTATGGGTCCTTACGTTGAACAATATTATAGATAGATGGATAGTGTATGGCTAGAGGCAAGTCCCCCATCCATGTATCCTCCCAGAATCTAGTTGACTTCCCATCACCTACAACAAATCTTGATTTTTGAAAGAAGGTTGTTCTCACTGACATCAAGCCTTTCCAAAATGCTGAATCATTGGGATTTAGTAGCACCTGAGCTAGAGTTTTAGTTTGTAGGTACTTATTACGCAAAATTTATACCCACATAACCTCCGTCTCCATAGAAAGTCTGAACAGCCATTTGCTTAGCAGACATCTATTCTTTACCTCTAAATTTTCAATTCCCAACCCTCCCTGATCTTTAGGCCTGCAAATAATATCCCACCTAGTAAGTCGGTATTTTTTCTTAATTTAGTCACTTTGCGAGAAGAACCGAGATCTATAAAAGTCTAATCTTTTTCGTACCCTGACTGGTACAAGAAAGAAGAAGGAAAGAAGGAACACATTGGCATGCTCGTGAGAACCGAGTTAATAAATTGTTAATGAAGCACACGACATTGGAATATATATATATATATATATATATATATATATATATATTATTGTATGTCATTTTCAAATCAAGGAATTGAAAGTGTATGTACTGAAATGAAACACATGACAAACTTCTTAGTAGCACACCACACCACACCACACCAATCAACATGAAACAACACAAAAGGTAGTGAATTGAAACACATAACTAGCTAGGACTCATACGACTTAAACATCACCAGGGGTGTTAGGCATGGCAGCCTCTGGCCGGCTGATGAACCCGAGGTGGGTGAGTAACGCCCACAGAAGTGTTATCAGCTCGCCACCCCGCGCAATGGCCTCGGCATGGGCGGCGACATTGTCCGACGGGGCGGCATAGAGTATCATCTCAGACCAGAATTCTGCGAGGAGCTCCCATGCCACCTCTTCTCCTTCATTTCCCGCCAGCTCCACCAGCTTCTTCCTGAGCTCCGCACCATTCTTGAGCAGGTCGTGTGCCTCTTCAGACCCGGCACTCAGCGCCTGGACCAGCGCTTCAGGACTCAATGACGCCTGCCCGGTGTTGCCGGATGCCGCGAGTGCGCGCTTGGCTTTTTTCTTGATGCCCTTGTACAAGCTTTTGCACCACTCGTTGTTGTCGGGGAGTAGATCTGGGACATAGGCTACCAAGTAGGCACAATAGCGTGACAAGTGTGTGGCGGCAATCTCATTAGCAGAGTCAGCCTGGCGGAGTGGCTCCGATGTTCTCACTTCAAGGATGCTCGTGGCAATGTGGGCCACAAGCATGGTATCAGCTACACCTTTGACGCCATTCGATGTTGAGAGCGGATTGTTGTCGGCCTGCAGTTGTAGCCTTGTACAAAGGGATGCCACGCCATTGCTTCTGTTCTTCCAATTGGGGCTTCTAAGTGGCTTGAGGAGAGCTGCCTTCACTGCTCTTGGTACCTTCTTCCTGTGAAGCAGTGGGATGAGGCGTCCGAGAAGAGGCACTGGGGTTGTGCTTGGGTGGAGTGCCAAGACTGAGCATTGGTTCATTTTGTCCACCCAATGATTTAGCAGCTTGCATTTTCTACGCAGCACAAGGCTAAGCATCTTCTTCTTCCAATGTGATTTCTGCCACGAAGAAGCATGCCTAACATAGGAGCAGATCAGGAATACTTTAGTCCAGTTAGAGAAGATGTAACAAGCAATCTCCCGCACCTCCGAAAGCACAACTAGTGCCGCAAGCAAACCCACTGGGGCAAGATCGAAGAAAATATTTCCATATTGTATCTGGTTCGAAGAACTATAGAAAAAATCTTCATGTTCATTCTGGAACGAAGGATGGCAATTCAGAAAACACTGCATCTGTCCATGATGTGGCCATCCCATAAAAGCATACAGCAAAATCACAACTGTTATGAGCAATAGATATAATAAGCTCAAACCCATGGTTAGAAGTGAAATAGATATGCTCAAAATGGGTAGCCAACTGCTTGAATATGAGGTTGGGAGAGATGAATAATAATAATCATGAAGGAAAGAAAGCTCATGTGCAATCATCCCAAGTGGTCTTTCATCATCAACATCCTGGAGCAACACGTGTGACAATAAGTTATGGGCCTTGATGAAACCAAACTCAGCAATTGTATGCCTTGTAAATCGACATCTTAACAACTTGAACAATGCAAACGAAAAGCATATATCTTTTAGCTGCTTGGTTGAATACCTCGGAAATATATCATCCTCTAACCTCCAAACTTTATCAGTGGTCACTAAATTGTTGTTGTCTATCCCTGTCCCATCAGCTTGGTTAAATAACCATTTGATACTATAACCATGAGGCTCCTTCTGTACCAATGTTGTGTCCTCTCCCGTAACTATGAGTGGAGGAAGGGAATGCTCACTTGTTAGCTTGGCTTTTAGTTGCTCCATGTATCCAACAATGAAATGAGGATTGCGCCCAAATGCTAATGACCTGCTTGCCCCATACCAAGCATAATATTTGAGAAGTAGCTTGGCAATGAGAAGAGAAAACAATGGAAGAACCGGTAATCCATTTGCAAGATCCATATGCTTTATGGACCATTGTCTCGTTGAATAATATCCCCCTCCTAGGTAGTACACGACAATGTACGAGGTCCATATTGCTTGAACAAGCAGTACAGTGCCAGGAAGGGTAATGTTTCGTCCTTTGTTGTCATCACCAGCAACTATTGTAGTGGTGTTGGCGCCAGCAATCTGAACAAGACTAGCCCATACGAACACAGTGTAAATGTGGCTACGTGTACTGCACCACCCTGGTATTATGTGTGCATCGGAGGAAATAGTGACAACACCTAGATTACTATCGACGGTAGAGACAACATAGGAGAGGATGGGCACGAACAAGGTGGTGGCACCAAGGAAGAGGAAGCTGGTAAGTGGATGGTGACGGTAGCGCTGACCATAGGCACCGATCCCAACAATAACTCCTATCACGATGGTGCTGGCCACCAGCAGAGCGTTCACTCTCATCAACTGCCCATCTATGTGCTTAGAGAAGTCAGTGGTTGCTTGGTCGGAGCAGTTTCCGACGCCCATAATCTGCTTAACACACATATCAAATTCAAACATCAGTACAAGTTGAAGATGTTGACAAACACGCAAAAAGAATACAACCATTCGTCCAATGATGCTATGCTGCAATGTAAGCATTCAATTGATTCACTGATAGAACAACATTAAGACCAAACTAGCTCATAGATTCTTGTACTAAAGGAAATGATAAGCTTACACAAGGGTGGCAATCGGACTGCTGGAGTACCAGAGTATTGTTTCCTTGAGCGTCGGTTTTCAACCATGCGTGCTACGAGGTCATGGAAATATGTGTGTTATCTATTGCTACTAGCAGTCCATCCTGACATTTGCAAATGCACCATTCTCCTGATATAACTAATATATGCCTTTTTTTTTCCTTTTTGTCTTTTTCATTTTTTCCACTTTTCCTTTGTTCCCTTTATTCCTTGGATCTGGATGCTAGACATGTTCTTTATTCCATGGTTCTTTGTAAAAACAAAAGAGCAAAATAGCTTTGGTACGTATCTGTTCGTCTCACTCACACTTCTTTCATGTACTCAAGATTACCTTCACCCGGTGGCTTGGACTACATGTTGCTATGCACAGGAGCTCCATAAGATTCAGCCCTTGTTGAAATACGCTGCACATCTTTCTCATTCGCTTACGCTTATAAATAAATGTGTTGGTCGGTTAATGCAATTCAATCAAAACGGCACGGAGTGACCAGCCCCGGATTTTTTGAGCTGAAAACAGCTGAGCATTTAAGCATGCAATTCAACATGGCTAAGGAGATCGGCGCCTAATTTAAGAAGTGAAATTTTTTAGTGTAGCCTCAATTGATATATGAATCCTCCCTGATCTTCCTTTTTCCTCATGCATGTGAAGATAAAATAAAATCGAAATGTACAATAAATAAACTATTTTTCTGCTGTTTCCAGATAAATATGGTTCTAGTTATGATTGTCCAAATGTATACCTTTTTGAGTTAGACCAAGTTTTCACCGTAAATAGAAAAAGGAAAAAAAAGGTTTCACAAATTAATAGAAAATCAGACCAAGTTCTCAGAAGAATGCATCAACATGTACAAGATCAAATGAAGAGATTGTGAACATATATTTCATGATTGATCTGAATCTGATGGAACTGATTGGATGTTATAAATTTTGGTAGTTGAATCATATGCACACCGTCTCTCGTTTGTTAGCACATCAAATTCAATTGCGATGATTCCGCGCGCTGGCAAGATGTCCTATCGCTTTATGTCCGGCTGTGTGAGTGTGACTGTCAAGTGAGCTAAATTTGTGATACTTCCTCCATTCCACAATGTAGTGCGCATGCGCTTTGCGAGGTCTAAATTTCACCATAAATTTAACCAATGAGACAGATTGCGATGGGAGCAAAAGTTATATTATTGAATTCGTATATGAATGAAGTTTTTGATGGTACAGTTTTTCCTTCCGTTGCAATCATCCACATTGATTAAATCCATTGTTAAACTTAAAACTTAAAAACCGAGGACGCACTATATTATGGAATGGAGGGAGTAGAAGCTTTAGACAGTAGGAGAATCATGTGTTCCAAACTCCAAAGTGTGAACAATACGGTATTTGGCACTTTGGCCTCCCTTTGATCGATGTTGTCTTCGATCCCTGACGTACTCCCTTGTATCTAGTTGCCGGGCTTCATGGAGCCCTTTATTAGAAACGTTCAAAAATCACATTCTGAAGCTTTGAAAAATAAAAAATAAACCATACATTAACATATGGGTGTATACTATATGCATGTAAATTTTGAGGATAAAATACATTGATTCGTAAGATACACAAAAAAATGAAAATCATTGGTTTTATATAGGGAACGGTGCACAGTGCACCATGCTGTTCACTATTTTCAAAATTAGCAATTTTTCATCTTTGTCTAGCTCACGATGTCAATGTATTTTCTCATGAAAATTTGCACCCATGTACAGTATACATTTGCATGGCATTGTGTGCCTTTTTTCAGATTTTTTAAAAACTTCAAAATATCTGGTTGACTTTTTCAATAAGAACAAGCATCGACAAAATGCATTTCTTATCTATTTATTGACTTCTAGAAAATGAAAACCAGTTCAGGCTGGCTTTTGCTTGCTTGTTGAAAAAGTTTTTGATGGTATCTTTTCTGAAAACTGAGCTCATTTATACATAACCGTCCATTTGGACAATATGAACGGGCATTCTCCCTTGATAAAATAAAATAAACAATTAGACCTATATATATGTGATGATGACTAGTGGGTGCGACTTGTCTCACTTATAGCATGATATGGTGCAGCCTCACATCAAGCAATGCCAAAACTCGCGGGGAGGCCACCGCGATGGGATCCCGCGGCTGCAACCTAGATGCAGCTCCCGCGCCGCGCCATCGAAGACGAAGCGGGCGAGCAGGGAGAAGAGCTAACACGGGAAGGGTGAAATACCGTAGAACGATTGTTATGCGGTTTGAGTTCAAAAAAAACACGGGAAGGCTGGAGAGGAGGTAGAAGAAGTCCCGCCGTTGCCACAGGCCGGCTGAAGGCCGCCGTCAACGGCGGCAAGGAGAGGCCTAATCGCCCCCGAGTCGCCCCCGAGTCGCCTACGTGAGACGACGCGAGGGGGGGTGGGGAATCTTCACCACCCTGGTATTACTACCAATATTACATATATTTAACCCAAATGATAATGTCCACACGTGTGACATGTTTCTACTTTGCCCTCATGCCAACTCTTATTTTACCCAAATGATAATATCCATTCTGTTTTGCATGAATCTTCAAGGAATCTGTTGAAATTTCAGTGCAACGTAGGCATCATCGTGTTTGTGGGCGTTTGAGAGTTCGCCCACACGACCCGCATCGTGTGGTAGACAGCTACGATCTGTGGGCAAACCAGTTTCTGTCCACATAGTCACCACCTAGTCCACGCGTGTGTGGGCGAACTGTTTTTCGCCCACACAACGCTCGTCTGTTGCTAGATGGCAACTGTGTTTGTGCGTATGTGGCAACTAGGTAAACTCACATGGCAACTATGATTGATTGCTAGATGACAACTGCAGTTGCGCGTACGTGCCAACCTGATAAACATATGTGGCAACTATGATTAACATACATAACAATTATGGTTGGACCACATGTGACAACTAGTTAAACACATATGAAAACTATCTCCGGATAACTAAAGTGTCATCCCGGAGGTCACTATAGTTAACCAAAACAGAGCGAGTTGTCATGTTTTCTCAACTACATTTGCCACCTCGGATTACTAAAATTGTCATTCTTGAGGGATAACTAAAGTGTCATCCCGCGGGTAACAAACGTAGTTGCACCACACGCAGGGATGGGAATGAATAATACTTGTTGGGAGTGTGGTCCAAAGTAGTTGCGCCTACACGCGTTTTAGAACCGAACAGGTTCCTCTTTCTTACATGACATGTTTAACAGCCATCGGCTTAGAACATAACCAATATAACTCCAAGACAATCTTCCTTGCCCTTGGCAAACAAAGAGAGAATCGGCTCAAGGGCATATGATGTGACTTGTGATATAGGCCTTCCAACCGCTTTTAACAAGATAATTAAGCTACTGTAATTTAATTTGTGGTAGCTTTAGAAACACCATCTACACTACTAGTAAATATATGTAATCTTGCAACAGACTGTAAATACTAGTAAATATATGTAATCCCGCTAGAGATCCGGTCAGCGGCACAGAGCATGGTGGTGGTCTTCAACATGGCCTTCACCTTCATCATCGCCCATATCTTCATCATGATGCTCTACCACTTCAAGTTCGGCCCCTTCTACTTCTTTGGCGTCTGCGAGCTCCTCATGACCGCCTTCATCTAGTTCTTCCTGCCGGAGACCAAGGGCATCCCCATCGAGGAGATGGGCCGGATCTAGGCCACGCATTGGTACTAGAAGCGCTTCCGTGCTTTGTTGAGGGCAATGGCAGACTCCGAAATGTCCACTTGACGTCATCCAACGCCGTATGACCAACATCGATGGACTGGCTCAGTCCATCATAGTTTTGATGATTGATCTCCTTTGGCTAGATATATATCCCTAGTGTGGTCGTTAGCTAGAGGATGTTTATCATAGAGTTAGTTATTAATTAGTTTGGGGAAAACCTAGTTAATTATGTGGATTAATGTTGATGCGTAGCAGGAATTGAACGACTCGACAAATTAATCTACTACTACTGTGCCGATCCTGGTAAATAATATACCACGACTTTGGTGTTTAGAGATTGAAGAGCGTCCATTTACGACGTACAAATCCATATATATGTAACCAAATGTTGGGAAGCAGTAAGTTATAATTATATGCCCTTAAGCAGCAACACAACACCAATCAAGATCAAATCAAACAATCAGAAATTGTAATGAAGCGAAACACATGACAACAACAGTTCTTTTAGTAGCACACCACACCACACCACACCAATCAAGATGAATCGAAAGATCAAAAAAGTAGTGAATCGAAACACATGACACGGGCAGTTTTTTAGTAGCACATCACACCAGACCACACAGCACCAATCAAGATGAACGACAGAACAGAAAAGTAGTGAATCGAAACACATGACTAGTAGTACTTGTGTACGACTTAAACATCACAACGAGCGTTGTTAGGCGTGGCGGGCTCTGGCCGGCTGATGATCCCGACGTGGGTGAGCAAGGCCCACAGGAGCGTTATCAGCTCCCCGCCCCGCGCAATGGCCTCGGCGTGAGCGTCCGAGGGGGCGGCATAGAGGATCATCTCGGACCAGAAGTCCATGAGGACCTCCCATGCCTCCTCTTCTCCTTTATCCTCCAACAGCTCAATCAGCTTCTTGCCGAGCTCTGCGCCATTCTTATGATCAAAGTAGGCGCAGTAGCGTGACAAGTGTGTGGCGGCGATCTTATGATCAAAGTCAGCCTTCCCCGATCTACTCACTTCCAGGATGCTCGTGGCAATGTGAGCCACCAGCATTGTATTAGCAATACCTTTGACGCCATTGGACTGTGAGAAAGGGTTGTTGTCGGCCTGCAGTTGTAGCCTTGTGCATAGGGATGCCACGCCATTGCTTCGGTTCCTCAGTGGCTTGAGGACGGCAGTCTTCACAGCTGTCGGTACCTTCTTCCGGTCAAGCACAAGGATGAGGCGATGAAGAAGAGCCAGTGGAGTTGTTCTTGGGTTGAGGGTCAATACTGAGCACTGGTTCATTTTGTCCACCCAATGATTTAGCAGCTTGCATTTTCTGCGTAGCACAAGGCCTAGTAACTTGTTCTTCCAAGGTGATTGCTGCCAAGAAGAAGCATGCCTAACATAGTGGCAGATGAGGGATACTTTAGTCCACTTAGAGCAGATGTAAGAAGCAATCTCCCGCAGCTCGGAAAGCACAACTAGTGACGCAAGTAAAAATACGGGTACATCATCCAAGTACCACTTTCCATAATGTTTCCAGGTCAATGTATCACATTCCATGATACATTCAATCTGTGAATCATTCCATGAAGCTTCCCCCGGCATATAAAGAGTTTCATCCAACATATAGAACAAGCTCTAACCCATGCTTAAGAGAGATATAAATATGCTCAAAATGGGCAGCCAACTCCTCGAATATGAGGTTGTGAGAGATGAACAATAATAATCGTGAAGGAAAGAAAGCTCAAGTGTAATCACATCAAATGCTCTTTCATCATCACTATCCTGGAGCAACATGTGTGGCAATAAGTTATAGGCCTTCATGAAACAAGTCTCAACAATTGTATGCCTTGCAAATCGGCATCTTAGCAGCTTGAACAACGCGAATGAAAAGCATAAATCTTTAAACTGTTCCCTTGAAGACCTCGGAAGCATGTCATCCTGCAACTGCCAAACTTTGTCAATGGTCACTAAGCTGTTGTTTTCAATCCTTGCCCCATCAGCTTGGTTGGATAACAATTTGAGACTGTAACCACAAGGCACCCTTTTAAGATTTATCAATCTTATGTCCTCTCCTGCAACTATGAGTGGAGGAAGGGAATGCTCAGTTGTTGGCCCGACATGCTGCTTTTCATCTTTTAGCTGCTCCATGTATCCAACAATGAGATGTGGATTGCGCCCAAATGCTAACGAACTTCTTGCACTGTACCATGCATAATATTTGAGAAGGAGTTTAGCAACGATAAGAGCAAAGGATGGAAGAAGGACCAATACGTCTCCGGGCTCCACATTCTTTAGCGACCATTGTCTCGGTGAATAAAAATCCTTTCCTAGCAAATTAACGGCAAGGTAGGAAGTCCATATTGCTTGAACAAGCAGTACTGTGGCAGGAGGGGTGATGTTGCGACCTTCCTTATCATCACCAGCAACTATTGCAGTGGTGTTGAGGCCAGCAATCTGAATAAGACTAGCCCATACGAAGACAGAGATGATGTGGTCCTGTGTGTGACAACTCCCTGATATGATGTGTGGACCAGAGAAAATGGCGATGACATCTTGATTACCAATGGTAGAGTTAACATACGAGAGGATGGGCAGGAACAAGGTGTTGCACTGGTGGAAAAACAGGCTTCCGTCCAGCCCCATAAGTCGCGAAGCTGTAGGAACCGCGACTAATGGGACCTTTAGTCGCGGTTCTGGAGGTGAACCGCGACCAAAGGCCTGGGCCCAGGGCGCTCGGTGGCCAGCTGGTGCACGTGAGGGGCTTTAGTCGCGGTTGGCCAGGACAACCGCGACTAAAGGCCTTCGGGCACCTTTAGTCACGGTTTGCCAGGCCAACCGCAACTAAAGCCCCTCCCCTATATATACCCATCCAGCAGCCAACACTTAGCCATTTAGAGCCATTCTCTTCACACTTAGGGTTTAGGTTTGCTTTTGGTTCCTCTTATGCACATAAGGTGTTTGATGAAATGCCCCAAGAGCATGAAACAAACATGACATGAAGTGTTGGAGCCACACTCCTCGATCGCGGTTAGCAACTTGATGAACCTTTGATGTGTCATTGATAAAATATGCATGTGTGTAGTTCATTGTTTAATTTATATTGTTTGTAGCTAGTTAGTTTAACAAATGCATGATGGTTAATTATATATTTTATATTATAATAATGCAGATGAATCGGCAATGGATGTACGTTAACCGACTCTCCGGCGAGTTCACTACGGGTTTGAAAGATTTCCTCGTAGTGGCTAATGCGAACAAGCGGGGGGGTTTTGTTATCTGTCCATGTGTTAACTGTAAGAATCAGAAGGGTTACTCTTCCTCAAGAGATGTTCACATGCATCTGCTTCGGCACGGTTTCATGCCAAGCTATAATTGTTGGACCAAGCATGGAGAAACAGGGGTTATAATGGAAGAAGATGAAGAAGGGGATGATTTCATCGATGAAAGCTATCTTGCTCATTTCGGTGATACTTTCATGGAGGATGCTGAAGGTGAAGGGGAAGGTGAAGAAGAGGCACGTGATGATCCCGTTGATGATCTTGGTCGGACCATTGCTGATGCACGGAGACGCTGCGAAACTGAAAAGGAGAGGGAGAATTTGGATCGCATGTTAGAGGATCACAGAAAGGCGCTGTACCCCGGATGCGATGATGGTCTGAAAAAGCTGGGCTGCACACTGGATTTGCTGAAATGGAAGGCAGAGGCAGGTGTAGCTGACTCGGCATTTGAAAACTTGCTGAAAATGTTGAAGAATATGTTTCCAAAGGATAACGAGTTGCCCACCAGTACGTACGAAGCAAAGAAGGTTGTCTGCCCTCTAGGTTTAGAGGTTCTGAAGATACATGCATGCATCAACGACTGCATCCTCTACCGCGGTGAATACGAGAATTTGAATGAATGCCCGGTATGCACTGCATTGCGTTATAAGATCAGAGGCGATGACCCTGGTGACGATGTTGAGGGCCAGAAACCCAGGAAGAGGGTTCCCGCCAAGGTGATGTGGTATGCTCCTATAATACCACGGTTGAAACGTCTGTTCAGGAACAAAGAGCATGCCAAGTTGTTGCGATGGCACAAAGAGGACCGTAAGTCGGACGGGGAGTTGAGACACACCGCAGATGGAACGCAATGGAGAAAGATCGACAGATGGTTCAAAGATTTTGCAGCTGACGCAAGGAACATAAGATTTGCTCTAAGTACGGATGGCATGAATCCTTTTGGCGAGCAGAGCTCCAGCCATAGCACCTGGCCCGTGACTCTATGCATCTACAACCTTCCTCCTTGGTTGTGCATGAAGCGGAAGTTCATTATGATGCCAGTGCTCATCCAAGGTCCGAAGCAACCCGGCAACGACATCGATGTGTACCTAAGGCCATTAGTTGATGAACTTTTACAGCTGTGGGGTGGTGTCCGTGTGTGGGATGAGCACAAACAAGAGGAATTTGACCTACGAGCGTTGCTTTTCGTAACCATCAACGATTGGCCTGCTCTTAGTAACCTTTCGGGACTGTCAAATAAGGGATACAATGCATGCACGCACTGCTTACATGAGACTGAAAGTGTACATTTGCCAAATTGTAAGAAGAACGTGTACCTTGGGCATCGTCGATTTCTTTCGAAAATTCATCCAGTAAGAAAGAAAGGCAAGCATTACAACGGCAAGGAAGATCACCGGCCGAAGCCTGCGGAACGCACTGGTGCTGAGGTATTTGATATGGTCAAGGATTTGAAAGTCATCTTTGGAAAGGGTCCTGGCGGACAATCAGTTCCGAAGGGAGCTGACGGGCACGCAGCCATGTGGAAGAAGAAATCTATATTCTGGGAGCTAGAATATTGGAAAGTCCTAGATGTCCGCTCTGCAATCGACGTGATGCACGTTACGAAGAATATTTGCGTGAACCTCCTAAGCTTCTTGGGCGTGTATGGGAAGACAAATGATACAAAGGAAGCACGGCAGGACCAGCAACGTTTGAAAGACCCTGATGACCGGCATCCGGAATGGTTTCAAGGTCGTGCCAGCTACGCTCTGACCAAAGAAGAGAAGGTCATCTTTTTTGAATGCCTGAGCAGTATGAAGGTCCCGTCTGGATTCTCGTCCAATATAAAGGGAATAATAAACATGGCGGAGAAAAAGTTCCAAAACCTGAAGTCTCACGACTGCCACGTGATTATGACGCAATTGCTTCCGATTGCTTTGAGGGGGCTCCTGCCGGAAAATGTTCGAGTAGCCATTGTGAAGCTATGTGCATTCCTCAATGCAATCTCTCAGAAGGTAATCAATCCAGAAGTTCTACCACGGTTACAGAACGATGTGATCCAATGTCTTGTCAGTTTCGAGTTGGTGTTCCCGCCATCCTTCTTCAATATTATGACGCACCTCCTGGTTCACCTAGTCGAAGAGATTTTCGTTCTCGGTCCTGTATTTCTACACAATATGTTCCCCTTCGAGAGGTTCATGGGAGTATTAAAGAAATATGTTCGTAACCGTGCTAGGCCAGAAGGAAGCATCGCCAAGGGCTATGGAAATGAGGAGGTAATTGAGTTTTGTGTTGACTTTGTTCCTGACCTTAAGCCGATTGGTCTTCCTCGATCGCGGCACGAGGGGAGACTAAGTGGAAAAGGCACGATCGGAAGGAAATCAACGATATGTATGGACGGCCATTCTCTGACTGAAGCACACCACACTGTACTGACCAATTCCAGCTTGGTGGCTCCGTACTTTGAGAAACACAAGAATATTTTACGCTCTGACAACCCGGGGAAGCCTGAATCCTGGATTAGGAAGGCCCACATGGAGACTTTCGGCAGTTGGTTGAGAAAACATTTAATGAATGACAATGATGTTGTAGATCAGCTGTACATGTTGGCCAAGACACCATCTTCGACTATAACGACTTTCCAAGGGTACGAGATAAATGGGAATACATTTTACACGATCGCCCAAGATAAAAAGAGCACCAACCAAAACAGTGGTGTCCGCTTTGATGCAGCAACCGAGAATGGGCAAGAGGTCACATATTATGGTTACATAGAGGAGATATGGGAACTTGACTATGGACCCTCCTTTAAGGTCCCTTTGTTCCGGTGCAAATGGTTCAAGCTAACAGGAGGTGGGGTAAAGGTGGACCAGCAATACGGAATGACAATGGTGGATTTCAACAATCTTGGTTACCTTGACGAACCATTCGTCCTAGCGAAAGATGTCGCTCAGGTTTTCTATGTGAAGGACATGAGTAGCAAACCGAGGAAACGGAAAGATAAGAAAACGATCAGTACATCATGCGATGATCCAAAGCGCCACATTGTTCTTTCAGGGAAAAGAAACATCGTGGGAGTGGAGGACAAGACAGACATGTCAGAAGATTATAATATGTTTGCTGAAATTCCGCCCTTCAAAGTGAACACCGACCCAAGCATTAAGTTAAATGATGAGGATGCTCCATGGATACGGCACAATCGTAAGCAAGCAGGGACACAAGGGAAGAAATGATGTGCAATAATTTATTGTACCAAACTTTGTTGAATGGATCATGTGAATTATATTACCCGTGATGTGTTTGGTGTCCATTTTCGAATGATTCGAGATACCACTGATGATACATGAAATTTGGAGTGATTTAGTCATACTCCTTCCTAGGCGTATAATATGCATACTCGTAGTCTTCATAGCCGCCGTCGTCGTTGTAGTGGTAGTCGTCGCCTTCTAAGTTGCCGCCGTCGTCGTCGCTGCTGTCGTCGCTGTCGTCGGGCGGCGCTCGTGGCTCGAACTGAGGGTAGCGCAGGCGGGGGATATCGCCGGCCGTGATGTAGTCCATGACGCTCTGCAGAGTCCGGCCGTACCACCATAGCCGACGGCCGGCCTCGTGGAAGTTCCCAGGAGGCAGACCGTCCTCCTCATACCTGGCGAGCGCCCTCTCACGCCGATTGATGAAGAAGGCGTCCCAAGTATGCTGGTTATCGGGATGCCAGCGGGGATTCATCCGCTGCTCCGGCGTGAGGTCGAGGTAGTAGTGGTTCGTGATGGCCGCCCGGCGCGCAGTACCCTGAGGGACGGGAGGGACCGGCACGCCGCCGGCGCTTAGGCTCCAGCCGGTGGGGACGCGGTAGCCCGGTGGACAAGGGTAGTTCGAGGCGCAAAGCTCCTCCACCTGCTGGTAGGTTAGAGTGGGTGCGGTGGAAGCCATGAGAGAGTGATGAGAGATTGTAGAGATGTGATAATGCTGGCCAAGCCGGGCTACATATATGTAGTGAGAAATGGCGGGAAAAATGGGAGCGGGAAGACAGGAGGCGGGAAGACAGGAGGCGGGAAGAAAGTGGCGGGAAGAAAGAGGCGGGAAGACAGGGAAGAAATGGCGGGAAGAAGAGGAATCCAGAGCTGGTCATCTAACCTTTAGTCCCGGCTGGTTGGTGCAACCGGGACTAAAGGCCAGACCAACCGCGACTAAAGGTCGTTGCGCGCGGGGAACGCAAAAACGACCTCTCAGCGGGCGGATAGGAGAAGAAAGGGGCGGCGCGCTCACGGCTCGGGCGAGAGGCCTCTCAGCGGGGCATCACAGCCACCGCACCAGGCAGGCGTGAGCAAGATGGGTCGAGGCCGAAGGCCGGCCCAGGCCGGGGGGGAGAGAGGCTGTGGCCAATGTTCCCTTTAAATGGATTCTCTTTTTTCTGTCCCGTTTTAGGCAGATTCAATGTATTGTCTCTATGCATATTTTTCCTACGAAAATATGCTTAGAAAACAGAAAATAAAATGTTTGAAGTTTCTATAAAAGCAATGATGATTTTTCTGAAAAGAAAAAGATAAAAGGTTCTGAAAATAAAAGAAGATTTGGGGGGGGGCCTTTAGTCGCGGTTGGTCTGGCAAACCGCGACTAAAGGTTACCCTTTAGTCGCGGGTCGCCTCCCCAACCGCGACTAAAGGGGGGGGGGGCGCGGGAACGCAAAAAACCCGCCAAAAACCCTTTAGTCGCGGTTGGGGAGGCGACCCGCGACTAAAGGGTACCTTTAGTCGCGGGTCTCGTCCCCAACCGCGACTAAAGGGGGGGGCTATAAATACAAGTGCGGGTCGCCTCCCCTGCCGCCGTCTTCTCCATCTCTCTCGTCTTCTCCGATTCTCTGCCGTGCGCGCCGAAGGCCTGCCGCCGCCGTCGCCCTCGCCCTCGTCGACGCCGCCCGCCGTCGCCCTCGCCGTCGTCGCCGCCCGCCGTCGCCCTCGCCCGCGACTAAAGGGTTCACCCCTATCCTTTCATCTTTCCCGCGCCGCGCCCGCCTTCCTCGCTTCCTGTCGCCGCCTTCCTCGCTTCCTCCGCTCGAAGCATTGCGCTCGTCGCTGCGCTCATAGCCGCCCTCGTCCCCGCGCCCATCGATGCCGACAGGGCTCGCAGAAAAAGAACGTCTTGGAAGAACGTCTTGGAAGAACGTCTTGGAAGAAAAAGAACGTCTTGGAAGAACGTCTTGGAAGAACGTCTTGGAAGAAAAAGAACGTCTTGGAAGAACGTCTTGGAAGAAAAAGAACGTCTTGGAAGAACGTCTTGGAAGAAAAAGAACGTCTTGGAAGAACGTCTTGGAAGAAAAAGAACAGAGACTATCTATTTAAAAGTTTCATCGAATATAAAAAGTTTCATCGAATATGAAAAAGAACAGAGACTATCAAATATGAAAAAGTTTCATCGAATATAAAAAGATCATCGAGTTAAAAAATCATCAATTTAAATAATTAATCAATCTAAATTGAAAAAAATTAGCGAATTTGGAAAAGTTCACCATTTTTGGTTGAGTTTAAGACTATCTATTTTGGTTGAGTTATTGCAGGACATGATTTTGGGAATGTATCAATTATCTTTTAGATTATTTCAAGTTACTTTATTTGTGTAGTTTAAATTATGTGTGGGATCAATTGTGAGTATCAAAAAATCAACAGAAAACCAAGAAGAGAGGGAGTCATGGGACGAAAAAACAAAGGGAGTAGGAGAGGCAACGGAACCAACTCCTCTTTTAATAATGAGATACTTACATAATATTTACTCCCTCCGTTTTTAAATAATTATAGTCAAAAAAAGATAGTCTAGTTTTTTTAACTACAATTATTTAGGAACAAAGAAAGTATTTTATCGATGCACCTGCACAGTCCCGGGTCTCATACTCGTGTGGTTAGTACACACGGCAGTGATGAGAAAAAAAGTATGGTCCCGGGTCTCCCTCTCCGTGACGCCGTCGTCTGCCGCCCCGTCTCGCGCTCTACCGCGACACCCTCTCCCACCCCTTCCTCGCCCCCTCCTTTTGCCACCGCCCTTTCGCCACCGCCACCGCCACCGCCCCCCTTCTTCACTTAATTAATTTGTTTTTACTACGTGTTTTCAGGACTGACATAATGGCGGACGATAGAGCTGACCCGATTATGGACAACTATGATCCGGACGGTGAAGCACATATGTTCGGCATCATAAACGGCGATATTCTATATGTGCCGACCGGAGAAGAAGAAGATGATATCTCTTCTTATCTGAACCTTGACGGTGAAGATGAAGGGCGCCGTCAGCAAGATGATGCCGAACAAACGTCGATAAACGACGATCTTCAAATGGAAGTAGCAACCACCTCCGGCGCCGAGGTATATATATACATTGAGCCTCTGGTGATACAAACTAACTGATTTGAATAAATATGTGTGTACTAACGCGCGCGACTCTCTTTCTTATTTTAGCCCTCGGCCGGATCGTCGAAACAATCGAGTACGTCGTCAAAGCGTGGCGCAACCAAGACGATGAAACAAGGAGAAACATGCACCATCGAGGTTGTCGACAGTGCAACCGGCAGGCCGCTGGAGCCCCGCAAGAACGCCACCAAGTTTGTCAGCCAATGCGGAGCCGTTGTTAGAGACAACGTCTCGATCACCGTCCAGGAGTGGAATGAGCCAAAGAAGGCACGAATTGCTGCAGGTTTCACTTTTGTCGATAAGAGAACAAAAAAAGATTGCTTCAAGAAGCTTATGGAACATTTCGTTCTACCTCCGGAATACAACAAATTCGATGAGGAGGGTAACAAGATTGAGGAAAACAAGGAGAGGAGGAGGCTAGTCAAACAGTTCGCTCTTCATAAGATGGCCGACGCATTCCGGAAATTCAAGCAAAATCTAGCCCATGACTTTGTCAAGCAGAACAAGACTCCGGATTTCAAAGGACAATATGAGAAACTGAAACATGATTGGCCAGAATTTGTGAAGCAAAAGAAATCGGAGCAGTTCATTCAAATATCGAAAAAAATAAGGAAAATGCGGCTAAGAAGGAGTACAATCATATTATGGGGCCAGGAGGGTATCGCATTTTGTTGCCTAGGTTGGAGAAGATGGAGAACGAGCTGAGGGCGCGAGGAATCCGTCCAGGTACGGAGGGATGGGACCCAAGGGCCAAAAGCTGGTGGTACGGGCATGGGGGAACGCTGAACCCGGAGACAGGGGAGTGTGTTTACCGGGGCAAATTAATTAAACCCACCCAAGCCCTTATTGACGCAATGAGGGATGCTCAAGAGGGGAAGATCAAGTTCAACAGAGAGAACGACGCGCTGACAAAAGCCCTCGGGAATCCTGAACACGGAGGACGTGTACGAGGCATGGGGCACATTCCGTGGAAAATAGGGTTCCCCCAGAACGATGACCCGTACGGTTACAGAAGCCGTAAGAGAAAGATGGATCGGGAAGCAGATGTTGTGGCGCGGTTGGCATCGGAAATGGATGTGATGAAGAAAACCATGAGTGTACTAGTAGCCGAAAGAGATGCAGCTCGGGTGCAGCATGAAGATCATCCAGCGGATCTCGGAAGCCAGCAGTGGAGAAGCAGCGTGGCTTCCACGGAGGCCCCACCGGCTGGTGCAGATGCACCGACGATCGAAATTAATGCACCGGAGCCTCTGGTGGTCGAAATTACTGCACCGGAGCCTCTGGTGGTCGAAATTACTGCACCGGAGCCTCCTCGCTACCCCGTGGACGATATAAAGGAGATGAAAGAATGTCATCTGTATTATCCTATCGGGAACATGTCCATGAAGGTAGCCATCGGCAGTGCTTTACCATGTTTACCTGGAGCACTCCACCACAACAACCCCATTCAAGATGGCTATGCTCGTGTCACGGTGGAGGACATAGTCCAAGGGTTTGAGGACCTGGAGATTGACATTGCTACACCTGAAGGGGAGAAAAGACTTGGAGATGTCAAGCGCCATTTCATTCTATGGCAAAAGAAGTTTATCAAGTTTCCAGGCGAGGCGCCAAGGACAACAAGTCCACCCCCCTACGGTGGTGGTGGTGGCGGTGGCGGTGGTGGTGGTGGTGGTGGTGGTGGCGGTTCACCTACACCTCCGTCACGTCAGCCGACGCCCCCCAGTCCACAACGTCCGGCGGGTGATCAGACGCCGCCCCCCAGTCCTCGTCCGGCGGGTGATCAGACGCCGCCCCCCAATCCACCTCTGGCAAAGAAGCAGAAGCAGAAGCAGTCCTGGATTATTAACCCGGACCCTTATGTACCTAAGACCACAAAGGTACCGGAGCCATCACTGAAGCCTCTCCCCACAAGGCCTTGGGAACGTAGTGCCGAGGAAGTCGACGCGGCCGCGGCTGCTGATTTGGAGAAATGGAAGGCGGACTGCAAGAAGAAAAGAGAGCCCGAGCCCAAGCCAGTATTTTCTGATGAGCAAAAGAAGTGGGCTAAGTCATTTTTGAGCACACCGTCCCAAGCCGCGAAGAATCTGCCTGACGACTATGCACGTGAACTTCGCAGGCAGGCACTCATGTTCAAGGAGAACAAAGAGCGGGAGAAGGCCGAAAGTAAAAAAAGCGGGAAACAAGTTGCCCAGCTCGGGGAACAAAGTAAACAATCGATTGCCCCGCTTATAGTGGAAGCCGCCGGTCCGGATGCCCCCGAGATCATACAAGCTGCGGCAGCACAGGGATTGACTGCAACGAGTGCCAGAGAACAAGCGGCCAACTTAGGTATTACTCTTCGTGAACTGTTAGGCCTTGATGAGGCGCCAGTGAAGGAGGTAGTAATTACATATGTCAAGAATGGGCCTCTCGTCGAGCCTGCGCAGGAAAAGGATCTACCTCCACAAATGAAAGGTCTGCTGAAATGGTACAAGGGTTACATAAAAAATAAAAACGCCAAAGATTATATTTATGCGGAAGTTAGACATGAGCATCACTTCAAACATTACTATGTACAAATTGAACTGAGTGAATTGTTCCAGCTTTTCAATCTGCGCGATCTCGACAAATCTATCATCAGTTGCTACGTTCTGTAAGTGTTTTATTTCTACCCCATCTCGTTCATATTGCCTGCACTATATATATGTCCTAACTATATTGTTGTGTCCGCTATTATACATGCAGAATGAAGATTAAGGAATGCAGAGTAAGGAACATCCATGATGTTGGGTTCATTGACCCACACATCGTTAATGGACATGTGTTGGAGCATCACCCCGCCGACATGGAGGCAGACCTGTGGCAGTTTCTTACAAAGCAGGAACTCAAAAGTGATATTCTATTTCCTTACCATTTTGGGTGAGTGTTTCTGTCTTGAGCACATTCTCTTTTGTTTACTCCATGCATGGTATGTGGCCGGCTAATCGATGAGTTATGCATGACGTACTGTGCATGTATCGTGTCCGCAGGTTCCACTGGATTCTGCTAGTAATTAAAGTTAACACCTCAGAATGTCTCGTCCACGACTCTCTGAATATGGATCCAAAGCTTTGGGGCGGCATGAGAAGAATGCTGCAGAAGTAATTATTTTCATTCATTTGCGCTCTATATCGATCGGCCTATTTCGTTCATTTCCTAATATCAAGTAACTAATAACTCTCTTGTTCATTTAATTTTCTTTGCCTCGTAGGGTTTGGAGACGGTTCGTAGATACAAAGGTCGGTGAATTCAAAAAAGAGCTAGAATTCAAAAGGTCAAAGCCTAAGAATGCTGGGGATATTCAGCCAGCGGGGACCAATCTATGTGGATACTATGTCTGTGAGATGATCCGGAGATACACCTCTGAGCGGGTTCCGAGTGATACCAATGCGGGGAGGAATAACCTCCGGATGATGCTTAGTCCAGAAGCTCGCTTTCGACCACTTCAAGAGGAACTAGCTGGATGGTTCAGCAGGGAAGTCCTCCATCCTAAAGGAGAACACCATTACGAGGACGTAGAACTTTATATGCATTAAATTATGTATGGAAACTTGTTCAAAATTGTATATGGTCATCCGATGATATTGAATATATATTGTATATTCCTCTTGAATTCTTTTTGGTTCTAATTTCAAATTTGTTTGAAATTGTACATTCATATGCATGTATGTAGTACCGTAGAATATATGAAATTCCTTCAAAATTAAAATAAAGCACAAAAGAAATAAAACAATACAAATTAAAAAGAAAACAGGTTTAGGGGGGGGGGGCGCGCGCGCTAAAACCCTAAACCTGTGGCGGCCTTTAGTCGCGGTTGGCCAGAAGAACCGCGACTAAAGGTCCTCCGCCCCGACGGCCGCCTGGCGCCCACGTGGACGGGCCTTTAGTCGCGGTTCTTAAGAAACCGCGACTAAAGGTGGGGGGCTTTAGTCGCGCTTAGTTGGTCGCGGTTGCGCAACCGCGACTAATGGCAGTTGCGAACCGCGACCAAAGGCCTTTTTTCCACCAGTGTTGGCACCAACGAAGAGGAAGCCGGTCAGGGGATGGTGACGGAAGCGCTGACCATAGGCACCGATCCCGACCATAACTCCTATCACGATGGTGCTCGCCACCAGAAGAGCATTCACTCGCACCAATTGCCCATCTATGTGATTAGAGAAGTCACGGATTGCTTCATCAGAGCAGTTTCCGGTGCCCATGATCTGCTTAACACACATGCCAAATCCAACGTCAACACATATTGAATTTGTTGATAAATAATTAAATATGCATGCAAAAAATAATATGTACAGTGCTACGTATGATACTAGTATACTGCAATCATACGTATTTAAATTAATAATCAACCACCAATACGAGAACAATCAGCTCATACTAAATTGCTGTACTAGCAGCTCAAACAAAAAAAAATAGATTGGTTGTTGTGCTAACAAGATTAGATTTAGGAGTAAAGGAAATTACCTCACACAAGGGTAGCAATCGGACTGCTGGAGACGTCAATCCGGACTGCTGGAGTACAAGCATGCGTGCTACTAAGTGGTCATGGAGACATTTGCTGATGCAGCCTTACCATGCCAGACGTAATTAATAAATCATGTCATTTTCCCTCTTTCATGTCTTCCACTACGTACTTTGTTATTAGGCAGGTTCTTTATTCCTTTGTTCTTTGCTGAAAAGGAAAGCTCTTGTACAATATACACTCTTTTGTCTCATATACACATCTAATGTAGTAGCTGATTCAGTGCTGTATAAACGTCGGTGCTCGATCTCTCCGGCTCATATTAATTCTCTAGGAGCAAGAACGAACTTATATTAGACAAGTTTCACCTATGAGCAAGAACGATTGCTTCGAAGCAAGGGGAGTACATGTCTATTTCACGATCGGATTTGAACCACCCACTATACATTTACAGCATGTTTTTTCATTTATGTTGTCCCTCCTAGCTGGTGTAAATCAACTTTGCATTTGAAGTTACATAGTATCTGTGATGTGATGTGAGCATCTTTAAAAGGAATTCCAGATTCCTGACGTACGGCTTGTAGGGCTGGTTAGCGCATGTGTCTCCTCCTTTGCCTACCTAGCCTGGATCAGGTGGCGTCCTGTGCATTGTTAGTGTAAAAATGGAACCCCCTGCTACAGATCATGGGAGACAAGAAAGGAGAGAGGAAGAGACAACACACAAGATTTCCCGGTGCACGAACACCTTGTCGCCCGAACGGCTATTTGTGTATTCCGGCGAGCTCGTACTCACCCCCACTTGTTACAATGTCCAACACTAGGATTTTATACCACGCACACGAAGGACATGCTCTCCGCGCTCCTGCCTGCTCGCGCCCACGACCTAGCACGCTCTGGCGGCGTCCTCCGCGCGCGCCTGCAACGCCCACGACGCACCGAACCCTCCCGATCGCTACGCTCCCCTAGACGTAGTATCTAACAGACACGCACGCACACGGCGCCACCCTACCCTGGCGGCCCGCGCACACTGTGCACGCACACACGCACGCCACTGCCGCGGACCCGACGCACCAGACGCACCTGGTGGGCGCCCACACACGCACGAGGCGCGCTAGCTCGCCGCCGCGGCTTATTCCAACGCAACACTCACCCCCTAAGCCGTGGCTTAGAGTAGCGTGGCGTTCTCGACGTCGACGTCTCCCATCAACGCATGTTCCTCCACCGTCGGCCCCTTCCTCCGATGAGAATCCTTCTTGAAATGACCCCGCTCGTCGTAGTGGTAGTAGCGCCCGCGTCGGTTCTACCGGACGCTTGACGCCACGCTCTTGCCGTCGTCGTCGTCGTCCCGCACACTGCCTCGCCGGCGCTCCCCCGCACGCCACCGCTCCGCGGTGAGCATCAGCTGCTCCACGCCATGGTCGGCACCGTCCTGCCCGCGCCGACGCAGCCGCTCGTCGAAGGCTTTCAAGCGACCAAGGGCGTCCTCGAACACCATGGGCGAGACATCGCAGAATTGCTCGATTCCGGCCACCGCCACGTACATGCGATCCGGCACGGCGTTGAGCAATTTGTTTACCATCGCGGCGTCGTCCAGGGTCGATCCGAGCCCCGCGTAACGCGCCGCCATCCCGCTGATCTTCCCCGCAAATGCGTCCAGGGACTCGCCGTCGTCCATGCGCAGCCGCTCGAAGTCGCCTCGGAGCGTGGCCAGCCGCTCCACCCGCACGCGATCGGCTCCGACTAACCGCACCTTGAGAGAGTCCCATACCTCCCTCGCGTTCGCTGCAAACTGCATCAGCAAGTCTTCCGGCAGTGCCGTGAGCAACATCGCCCGCGCCGTCTTGCACTTCCTGGTGTCCACTGCTGCTCCATCCGCCTGCTGCACCACGCCACACAGCCCCCCGACATCAAGGATAGCCTCCACCTTGATTGACCAGGAGGTGTAGCCCGTTGGTACCAGCGGCAGGAGATGCATCGAACCCGACGCACCGCCGCCCCGCCGCCCCCGTACGGGACTATCGACATGGCCGCCGGCGCGTGATGTGACCTCGCTCTGATACGAGATGTTAGTGCAAAAATGGAACCCCTACCGCCGGCGGTCACCGGAGACAAGAAGGCAGAGAGGAAGAGACAACACACAAGTTTTCCCGGTGCACGAACATCTTGCCTCCCGAACGGCTACCTGTGTATTCCGGCGAGCTCGTACTCCACCCCCACCTGTTACAATGTCCAACACTAGGGTTTTATACCCAGGCACACGACGGACATGCTCTCCGCACTCCTGCCTGCTCGCGCCCACGACCTAGCACGCTCTGGCCGCGTCCTCCGCGCGCGCCCGCAACTCCCGCGACGCACCGAACCCTCCCGGTCGCTACGCTCCCCTAGACCTAGTCTGTAACAGACACGCACGCACACGGCGCCACCCTACCCTGGCGGCCCGCGCACACCACGCACGCACACACAGGCATGCCACTTCCGCGGACCCGACGCACCAGACATACCCGGTGCGCGCCCACACACGCACGAGGCGCGCTAGCTCGCCGCCGCGGCTTATTCCAACGCAACATGCATATGCAAGATAGGAAATAGCTTTGCTTTAGACAGTATGAGAATCATGCATGTGTTTCCAAGTGTGTACAATACAATACGGTCTTGCCATTGGCACTTTGGCCGCTCTTTGATTCGATGCTCTTTGGCGATTAATTAAGCTCGGAATCTCCTTTTGATATAGCTTCTGTGTTGCTCCATCTCTTTTATATATTTCGGCCTTACTTCTCACTTTACGTATCCATTGGAATCTCATATATGTTGTGGTCTTTCCGTAGCTCTAGTACGTCACTGATATATCTTGGTTAATTCGGTTAAACATTCGGGTTTTAGGTATATGCAAAAAACAAAAGTGGAACTTCAAAACAGTCAGGAAATTTCATGCCGAAAGTCATAAACCATAAAAAAAAATATAAAATTCGTTTGGTTTCGTTTTTTTTGTTCAATTTTAAAATGCACAGAGTGAGATCAGACCGTACTGTTCAACATTGGGTGGAACAATGGTGTTGGGTATGTGAAAAGTATATGAATCGTCTCTACCCCCATACATGGGAGCGACGATGTTATATATTGATCAGGAGAGCCAACTCTCGGTAGGTTACACAGATCGATCTACTTGAGACCGTTGGAGATACTACAGGAGGGAGATCGAGATAAACAAGATAACAACTAGTTTAAACTACCTCCTGAATACAACCTTGTCTTGCAAGGCAAGCCTTCGGGTATAACTATCTAGAGATAAGACTCTAGAGATAAGATGTGTTTCAACACCCTCCCATAATCAAAACTTTCCTAAGTTGAGATTACGTTTAAACACTTCAAATAACTTTGTAGAAAAGCCTTTGTAAACCCATCGGTGACTTGATCGCCGATTATTTGCTTGCAACTCTCTCTCACAAAATGATAGTCGATCTCTATATGCTTAGTCCTAACATGAAAAACAGGATTTGCTAACACATAAGTGGCACCAAGATTGTCACACCAAAGACATGGAGTTTGTGTGCGGTGCTGGCAGTCCCCGGCAATGACACCAGAAAAGAACTGCTTCCAGTTGCTCAACAATTAGCAATTGTCTTGCAATGGCCCACCAGCGTGTGGGATCGCGGCAGTTTTCGAGGGTAGAGTATTCAACCCAAATTTGTTGGTTCGACACGATGGGAGTGAAAGGATATTCTTCAGTATTAGCAGTTGAGGTGTCAGCTCAACCACACCTGAAAGATTAGTATCTGCAAGCAGGATATAAGCAGCAAAGGTAGTATGATAGCAACGGTGCCAGAAACGATCTGTTGACAAGGCAGACTATTCCTAACTGAAGTATCAATGGCGCCAGAAAAGTATTGTAGCAGGTAGCAGCAGTGTAATGAGTAACAGCAGTGGCAAGGAGCAACAGTAGTGACAGCAGTAGCAAGTAGCAGCAGTAGCGACTAACAGCAGTAGCAAGAAGCAACAGTAGTGGCAGCAGCAGCAGGACAAAGCAAGTAACAGTGGCAGTGGGACAAACTCGTAGGCAATGGATCGGTGATTTGCTGGATGACATTCATCATGCAACAGTTATAACACGGAGAGATATGTGGCTAGCTCCCGTTCGTCGATGTGATGTAGGCATGCATTCCGTGTGTAGTCATACGTGCTTAGGGAAAAGAACTTGCATGACATTTATTGTCCATCCCTCCCGTGGCAGCGGGGTCCAAAGGGATACTACGGGATAACACATTAAGGTTCTCCTTTTAATAAAGAACCGGACCAACGCATTAGCACTTGGTGAACACATGAACTCCTCAAACTATGGTCATCACCGGGAGTGGTTCCGGTTATTGTCACTCCGGGGTTGCCGGTTCATAACACATAGTAGGTAACTACAACTTGCAAGATCGGATCTAAAACACACATATATTGGTGACAACATAATAATTTCAGATCTGAAATCATGGCACTCGGGCCCTAGTGACAAGCATTAAGCATGGCAAAGTAGTAGCAACATCAATCTCAGAACATAGTGGATACTAGGGATCAATCCCCGTCAAAACTAACTCGATTACATGATAGATCTCATCCTACTCATCACCACCCAGCGAGCCTACGAATAGATTACTCACGAACGATGAAGAGCTTCATGGAATTGGAGAGGGAAGAAGGTTGATGATGACGATGGCCACGATCTCCTTGATCTGGAGCCCAAAACGGACTCCAGATCTGCCCTCCAGGGCAAGAACGGGATGTGGCGGCGCCTCTGGATCGTAAAACGCGATGAAATCTTCTCTCTTGATTTTTTCCGGGACGAAATGGAATAAATAGCGCTGGAATTGGGGGCGGCAGAGCCACGTGGGCCACACAAGCCTGGTCGCCGCGGCCAGGGGGAGGCCGCGGCCACAGGGCTTGTGGCCCACTGGCCCGTACCCTCTGGTGGATCTTTGTTGGGGAACGTCGCATGGGAAACATTCGTCATTCCCGGTACATTCCCGGTAACTCTGAAAATCTTCCGGTAATCAAATGAGGTCATCCTATATATCAATCTTCGTTTCCGGACCATTCCGGAAACCCTCGTGACGTCCGTGATCTCATCCGGGACTCCGAACAACATTCGGTAACCAACCATATAACTCAAATACGCATAAAATAACGTCGAACCTTAAGTGTGCAGACCCTGCGGGTTCGAGAACTATGTAGACTTGAGCCGAGAGACTCCTCGGTCAATATCCAATAGCGGGACCTGGATGCCCATATTGGATCCTACATATTCTACGAAGATCTTATCGTTTGAACCTCAGTGCCAAGGATTCATATAATCCCGTATGTCATTCACTTTGTCCTTCGGTATGTTACTTGCCCGAGATTCGATCGTCAGTATCCGCATACCTATTTCAATCTCGTTTACCGGCAAGTCTCTTTACTCGTTCCGTAATACAAGATCCCGTAACTTACACTAAGTCACATTGCTTGCAAGGCTTGTGTGTGATATTGTATTACCGAGTGGGCCCCGAGATACCTCTCCGTCACACGGAGTGACAAATCCCAGTCTCGATCCATACTAACTCAACGAACACCTTCGGAGATACCTGTAGAGCATCTTTATAGTCACCCAGTTACATTGCGACGTTTGATACACACAAAGCATTCCTCCGGTGTTCGTGAGTTATATTATCTCATGGTCATAGGAACAAATACTTGACACGCAGAAAACAGTAGCAACAAAATGACACGATCAACATGCTACGTCTATTAGTTTGGGTCTAGTCCATCACATGATTCTCCTAATGATGTGATCCCGTTATCAAGTGACAACACTTGCCTATGGCCAGGAAACCTTGACCATCTTTGATCAACGAGCTAGTCAACTAGAGGCTTACTAGGGACAGTGTTTTGTCTACGTATCCACACAAGTATTGTGTTTCCAATCAATAGAATTATAGCATGGATAATAAACCATTATCATGAACTAAGAAATATAATAATAACTAATTTATTATTGCCTCTAGGGCATATTTCCAACAATCTTTGCGCAGGTATTTTTCATATTTTCTAGAAATATTCTCCGTAAATTTTCAAGACGTTCCGAGAACTTTCATTTCTGCACAAAAACAACACCATGACAATTCTGCTGAAAACAACGTTAGTCCGGGTTAGTTCCATTCAAATCATGCAAATTAGAGTCCAAAACAAGGGCAAAAGAGTTTAGAAAAGTAGATACGATGGAGACGTATCAACTCCCCCAAGCTTAAAACCTTGCTTGTCCTCAAGCAACTCAGTTGACAAACTGAAAGAGAAAGAAAAACTTTGACAAACTCTGTTTGATCTTGTTGTTGCAACTATGTCTAACTCATAACCAGAATTTCAGCAAGATCACAAGTTAACCACATAAGCAAGTGACACAAAGGTCTCACGGTAAACTAATATCAATGGCATAAACAGCTAGCGAGCAAATAATAATGAGTTTCAGATACCAACAATTCAATAAAACAAGCATGAAGCAATATGAATAGGTGGTACCTCGCTAGCTCTTTCTGAGACCGCAAAACATAAATGCAGAGCACTTTCAAATATCAAGGGCTGACTAAACATTGTAATTCATAGCAACGAAGATCCAGTCATAGTCATACTCAATATCAATCAAAAGCAAGGCATAGAAATGACAGAGGTGCTCTCTAATTGGTGCTTATATAAGAAGAGGATGACTCAACAAGAAAATAAATAGACAGGCCCTTCGCAGAGGGAAGCATTGATTTGCAGAGGTGCCAGAGCTCAAGCTTTGAAAACAGAGATAATAATTTTTGGGTGGCACTACAGGAATCAGCTTCTTTGCCGTCTGCCATCACAGACGGCAAAGACAAAATCCTGGACGGCAAAGACAAAACAGCAGACGACAAAGATTCTCACGGCCGGCAAAATTTCTGCGTCAGCCTACGACGGCATAGGACCTTCTTTGCCGTCTGCCCCCCCCCCCCAAAGCGGACGACAAAGCTCTTTGTCGTCAGCTTTCCTTAGGAGCAGTCGGCAAAGTGCTCGAGACGGCAGCCGACAGGCGTTGCCTCCGTTAGGGGTTAACGGAGGCTTTGCCGTCTGCCTCTTCCTTTATCTTTGCCGTCTGCCTCCCCCTTTATCTTTGCCGTCTGCCTCCTCCTCCCCCCTCCACTCTTTGTCGTCTTCCTTCCCCTCCATCTTTGTCGTCTGCCTACTCCTCCCCTCCCCCCTCCACTCTTTGTCGTCTGCCTCTCCCCCCCTCCACTCTTTGCCGTCTGCCTCTCCACCCCTCCACTCTTTGCCGTCTGCCTCCTCCCCCCCTCTGCGCCCTCTTCTTTGCCGTCTGCCCACCCTGGAGGCTGACGGCAAAGATCCTATATACACACCCCAGGATGCACATCTGGGTGCCATGTGGCAACTTTGCCATCTGCAAGCTGATGGCACAAGTCTTTGCCATCAGCTGGCAGACGGCAAAGAGCCCATATAGTACCTGTTTTTTTTGTTTTATATTATTTCACAGCACATATATATATATATATATATTTGGCAACACATTTATATAATTCACCACACATATATGATATATAGTTCACCACACATATACTTGCCAACACATATATATAATTCACCACACATATATGATATACATATAAATCAATGTACATCCCCATATATCGGAAGAACCAACATACAAAGTATTGCACTGTTTATCCATATATACATATACATATAGTTCGACATTGTTCATCAACTCAAATAAAAACAAGATAATATACATATAAAGTTCATCCATCGACATTGTTCAACTCCATGAATGCCAGCTTCCATGCATGTAGTATATCCAATCTGCAAAAATGTGAATAAGAAAGTCAGAAGAAGAACAAAATATGATGTTTTTCAGCTAATTATGTCATTTTTAGCGGAAAACAAGCTAAGAATATAATATTCATGAGCTAACCAAGGTTCTTATGCCATTTTTAGCTTATTATGGCATTTTGGAGCTAAATGGGTTAATTAAAGCAAGGATAATATGAAAGAGGAGAAGAAAGAGGAGGAGGAGGAGAAGAAGAAGAAATCAAGCAGAAGGAGGAGAAGGAGGAGGAGGAGAAGGACAAGAAGGTCCTTGGCCTTCTCCTCCTCCTCCTCCTCCTTATCCTTCTTCTCTTCTTCTTCTTCTTCTTCTTCTTCTTCTTGTTTCTTTTCATTTTGCCTATTTCTTCTCCTCTTCTCCTCTTGTTGGAGCTAAATTACCTAATGTCTTCCCATCTATGTCGAACAATGTACCAAAAATAGCCTCTCCGATATTCTTTTCAGTGTGCATCATGTCGATATTGTGTGGAAGAAGGAGGTGTTTAAAGTAAGGCAGATCCCAGAAGCATGGCTTGTGAGTCCAGGCGTGTTTTGAATTATACCCCTTGAAATACCCTGGACGCTCTGGATCAGGCTCGAGGGCGTTTAACTGATCCAGGATCAGTTGGCCTGTGAACGGAGGTGGTGCCAAGTTTTTGACAACTTTACCTTTGGTAAAGTTCTTCTTGTCTTTTCTAAACTGATGGTCAGGATTCAGGAATTGTCTATGCAAGTCAAAGCAAGAATACTTCCGACCCTCCTGCAACCAATGAAACTGAAGAGCTGCCTTGCATTGGGGGCATGGGAACCTTCCATGCACACACCATCCAGAGAATACTACTGATAATTTACTAGGGCATGTTCTTATATGTGTAACTTATCTACATCAAATGTGAGCTCATTTCATTTATCCAATTCCTCTCAATAATTTTTACAAGTTTCTGTCCATAGAAGAGCATTGTGAAGGAAGTGCCACTTTGGCATGTCCAAATGGTATAAAAACGTACAATACTTTCCTATGCCCAAATCACCATCCTCCACCAAATTGTAGATCAATCCAAGCATTCATTTGAGCCCAGATTCAACATCCGTATTTTTGCCAAGTGTGGTACTTTGCAAACCAAGTGCCACCTAGACTCCTTCATTTGAGCTAAAAATTTGCCAAGACAGTCTCCTTAGTAGACGATCATCCTCACTCAAAAATCAGGCCCATTGGCCTTGTGAATTTCCCCCACCGCTAATCAAACACTTGGCTGTTAATTCATGTTTGAGCTTATTTCAGTCTTCTCGTGAGATTTTTCTATTGTATTATTCTTACTAACACCTAACGGGGGAGTGATAAACCCACCAGACATGCCTAGACTTCCCAGAACGCGCGACAATGTCACAGTCACGCGGTGACCACGCGGTTGGCATGCTCGTTTACACGCTCTGGAGTTGGGGCCCTCAGACACCATCCAAACCTCGATGTCTTGCCACCACACCATGTATCTATGATTAAATGGATACTTATGTACCTAAACATGAATTTTGGGAAAAATAAAGAGTAAAGTATAATGCAGCTGCAGTTCAAATTTGACGTGCTTCCATCTCAATCGGTGGAAATTTGTCTTTTTCAGGAGCGGTGGATAAAAGATTTTGAGACCCAACAATTAGGTCAATTGTGCATTAAATATGGACTAGTATTTTAGAAAACTGATTTTGTACAATTTTGCAACAAAATATGGTAGATCCTTCACAAAAAAATTGGGCATTAGAAAAATGGAAAATGCATTTTTCGTCCAAAGAAAATGAAAACTTCCTTAGGCAACATTGTTTTCCATTCCAATATGCACCATTGTGCATAATATGAGATTATTTGAACAAACTATGCAATGAATGTGGTCATAAGATTGATCATTTGGCTTGAAAGCCATGAATCTTCACACATGATAACTCATTTCTAAGAATATTTTTTTAAAATAATTGTCATATTACAAGTTTATTATTTTACCTGATAACTTTGTCACATATAATGACACAATGTGAAAGTTTTCCATTTTTTTGATTTGTTTTGAATTTTTCATGCCCATTTCAATATGCGGTAAAAACGGCGGGTATAACCGTTCCTACCTAGTGGTTGAATTATGGAAAACTTTCGGTGTTTCTCTGATTAAATAGATACTTCTATACCTAAAAATTCATTTTGGAAAACATAAAGAGCAAACTATAAGATAGCTGCAGTTCAAATTTGATCCGCTTCCACATGAACCGGCGAAAATTTGTCTTTTTTACAAGAGGTGGATAAAAGCTTTTGACACCCAACCATTTGGTCAATTGTATATTAAATATGTCCTAGTATTTTAGAAAAATGATTTGGTCCAATTTCGCAACAAATATATGGTAGTTTCTTCACAAAAAACTCATTTTGGGTACTCGAAAAATGAAAAATGAATTTTGCGTCCAAAGAAAATGAGAACTTCCTTAGCAAACATTGTTTTCCATTCCAATACGCACCCCTGTGCACAATATGAGATCATTTGAACAAACTATGCCATGAATTTAGCGATAAGATTGATCATTTGGTTTGAAAGCAATGAATCTTCACACATGATAGCTCATTTCTAAGAACACTTTTTAAAAATAATTGCTATATTACAAGTTTATTATTTTACCTGATAACTTTGTCACATATAATGACACAATGCGAAGGTTTTGCATTTACTTGGTATCAGTATTTTATATGTATCAGTAATTATATGGAGAAGATCCATAGGTTCAACATAATTTCAAGAGCATAAGGAGAATATCCATAGGTTCAACATAATTTCAAGATCATAAGGAGAAGATCCATAGGTTCACCATAGCAGTACATAAGTTCAATATCATAAAAGTGCAGATGCACTTGGATAAATAGTCAAATATGAACTCAGTTTTATAGGTTCAAAGAGCAATTGTTTTTTTATAGGGGAAAGGAAATAACAAAAAGTTGTTTGTTTTGTGAGAAAGGGTTCCTTTTTCATATACTTTCCCTCAATAAATAAAAAATTCAAAACAAAAACCGCTACTATTCAGATAAGAATGACACAACTGCAGTTTTACATTAAGGACGTACCCAAATTCTCGTAGTGGGCCAGCCCATCGTCGTACTTGAAGAATCCATTCATGCCCAATGCTTACATCACTAGTGGGGACAGGGCCTATAGACCCGGCCCGTAAGGGGCTTTAGTCCCGGTTCACCAACCGGGACCAAAGAGGCGGGACTAAAGGCCTAACCTTTAGTCCCGGCCCTATTCCAAGCCGGGACCAAAGGTGCTCGACGTGGGCGCCTCGGAGCGCCCTCAGGGGAAGGCCCTTTAGTCCCGGGTCTTAACACGGACCGGGACTAAAGGATCCGTCTATTTATTTTGTTTGTTTGACCCCAAAAGGTACCTTATTTATTTATATTTCAAATTTTATTTTTGAATATTCTTTGATTTGTTTTTAAGTTTTATTTCAATTTTTAAATCTTTGATTTATTTGACAATTTAATCTCTAATCACCCATCCTCACTGCTCTAGCGTAGATTACTCATTTCAAATCGTCTAACTTCTCGGCCGGTCACCCCTCCTTTCAGTGCTTCAGCCCGAGCACGCTTAACTTCCTAGTTCTATCGCCCCTAGTTGCCAAGTTTGCACTTGTTGTTCTCCTGACAATAGTAAGCTATCAATCCTAAACAACCTAGGTTTGATGTCATGTCACATGATTTAATTTTTTGAATTCAAACAATTATTAAAATAAACAAAATAAGTAATAATAATAATGAATTTCAATGAGAACAACCTAAAGATTTTAAATAAAATTATTTTTTCTTATTTTTATGGAAAAAACTTCTTTTTGCCATAACTTTTTTTACATTTGGAATTTTGAGCATCTGAGAAAACTTCACCGGGCAAGCCCCGGTGAAATCGATTCCCAATTTTCTCTAGTTTTTTTTATATATTAAACTTTTTTTACATCGTATGCAAAAGTTATGGCCGTTTTACATTTTTCCCTTTTTTGAAGAAACGGTCAAAATTCATATCTCAAAATTTGTATACCAACTAGGCACTAAAACCTAACTACATCTCAAAGGATTTTATTTTTTGAAGATTTTAGCATTTTTGTTTATTTTCTACAAAACTAAAAAAGACGGTCCAGGGAGGGTAGAGTTTGAAAATTTCAGAATCCCCTTCAGCCAAGAGTCCAATCATACCCGTCGACTACATTTGCTAGCACCGTCCCCGCCAGAATCACAACTAAGGTTAACCAAGCCAGATTTAACCCTTTCTAACTTTATTTGCTATGTTGAGCCAAATGACCCTGAAATTGAAAAGAACTATAATGAACTCTGAAAATGTTGAAACTTGGCATGGTATCATCATTTCATCAACATAGCTTGTGTTAAAAAGTTGAGAGGGTTACGACAAAAACTGGATGCACTTCGTGTACAAACTGGACCATCTCCTTCGAAGTATCACGGTTTCGGACGAAAACCCATCTGCTAGAAAGATATATTATTTTTTACTTATTTCAACTTTAGACATTGTATGCATTTTGTGCATTCAATATAAACCATTCAAAACCACATCCTAAATTTCGACCCTTTATAACTTCATTTGCTATTTTTCATGCATTTAATGATTTTTTGACCTAAATGACCTTGAAATTGAAAAGCCCGACAAATGAACTCTGAAAAGGTTGAAACTTGGCATCGTATCATCATCTCTCCCACATAGCATGTGCTAAAAAGTTGAGAGGGTTACGTCAAAAACTGGATGCACTTCGTGTACAAAATGAACAATCTCTTTCGAAGTATCAGGGTTTCGAACGAAAACTCATCTATTGCAAAGGGATTTCATTTTTTCGAACTTATTTGAACTCCATACTTTTTGTGTGTTTAAAATACACCATTTAAAGCCACATCATAAATTTTCAATATTTTCTGACTTCATTTGGTATTTTTCATGCATTTACTTACTTTTTTGAGCTAATTGACCCTGAAATTGAAAAGCACCACAAGTGAACTCTGAAAAGGTTGAAAGTTAGCATGGTATCATAGTTTCACCCACATGGCATGTGCTAAAAAGTTGAGAGAGTTACGATAAAAACTAGATGCACTTCGTGTACAAACTGGATCATCCTTCGAAGTATCAAGGTTTGAGACGAAAACCCATCTGCTACAAAGGCATTTTATTAAAATGATTTTAATTCCATACTTTTTATGCATTCAATATGCACCATACTATAACATGTTAAAATCTACAGAAAGTACTAACAAAAAATAATAAAGAACAACAATTAAATGGCTAAAACAACTATATAAGCAAAACAATATTGTTTTAATTAAAATCTAAATTTAAATTATTCTAAAAATAACCAAATAAATCTTACTGTGATAACAATCTAACAGATGACTAGGAGAAAAAAGAATTAAATTAAAAACTATTTGTAAACTCAAGTTATTCACAATTTGGGTTTGAAGAAAATTTGAACAAATTCAAATGTAAACCATTCAAATTTAAAAACTAATTGCACAAACAAAAACTAGACAAAATTTTGAATCTAATGCAAAAAGAATCACTCAAAAAAATTAAATATCCTAAAAGATATAAGCAATTTAAAACAGAAACTACAAACAGAAATAAAATTTAAAAACAGGAAAAAATAAAAATACAAAACCCCTTTAGTCCCGGTTCGTGTCTCGAACCGGGACTAAAGGTCTACCCTTTAGTCCCGGTACTAAAGCCTCCAAACCCTTTAGTCCCGGTTCGAGACACGAACCGGGACTAAAGGTCCCTTTTGAACCGGGAATAAAGACCGACCGGCGCCCTTGTCGTTCGAACCGGGACAAATGCTAACATTAGTCCCGGTTCGTAATGGAACCGGGACTAATGTGTAAATTGAGCTGGGACGGAAGCCCTTTTTTCTACTAGTGCATACTTTTTTTTGGTGTATGGTGAAGTAACTATTGTACTACATTGCTTGGCATGCCCTCGTCTCGCCTCTAGCTCTCCGCTAATGGCCTGGCCCAACATTGTAGCTCCTTAGAGCAGTTTTGGAAAGGTTGCATGGACAGGTTTTGATCGGTTTTAAAACCTTCTCTGCGGTTTATTCTTCTTCCATGTTTCAATGTGATTTCCGTAACGATCTCATCTTTTTCTCAAATTGGTTTCTTTTTCTCTGTATGTCTTTTCTCTTTGTTCTTCATTTTTCAAATACATGTTAATGTTTTTTATACATGTTGAATATTTTCTTAAAACATGTTGAATACTTTTCTAAAATACGTGTTGAACATTTATCAATTCACATTGATGAAAATATGTAACACAAAACTTTTATTTATTAATGTGAAAAGCATTTTTTTAATGTTTAGACATTTTTTAAAACGCCATGAACATTTTTCTCAATGGTACGAAGTAGTATATTAAATTGTGTAAGAATTTTTCAAACATCTCATGAACATATTTTTTAAACCCATGAATATATTTTTTTTAGAAAAGGAGGTTTGCCTCCGGCCTCTGCATCAGGGCGATGCATCCAACCATTTTATTTAATGAAACGAAGCAAACATTCAGCGGTTCCGAACCAGGTCCAAAATAACAGAAAATTACATAAATGGATAATAAAAAGCCACAACCGGCTACAAATATAGGCCTAGATGCCTAATCATCTATCCTATTAGTGGACCGCCATCCAAACCGGTTGTATATATCTCGTGCTACCATCTCTCATCGGATAGACCAGGTAACCAAAGGCTCCCTGATTTTCACAGGTGTGAGTAACGACCATATACGGATCCACGCCGATGCCGTGTGGAGTACCTGCAAGAAATTGACATTTGATAATCTGTTAAAGTTCACATCATTTCTGCAATTCCAAATAGCCCAGATCAATGCACATGCTCCTATACGAATATGTGTGGCAATATACATGTTTACCCCATTTAGCCACGTCCCAAACAACGTATCAATGCTATCCGGTGGTGTAATGTTGAAAGCTATATGGACTGTTTGCCATAGAATTTTAGCAAGTGGGCAATGAAGAAAAAGGTGTTTGATAGTCTTCTCATGATCAGAGAAGGAACAACGTTTATCCCCGCCCCCCAATTTCTCTTAGCCAAATTATCTCTGGTTAGAATCACCTTCTTATGGACAAACCACATGAAAATTTTGATCCGTAAAGGGACTTTAACTTTCCAGATATTATTGGACTTGGGAATAGTAGATGTATTTATGAAGCTTAAATACATGGACTTCACAGAAAACACTCCATTGGGCATTAGCTTCCAATGAAACTTGTCCGCCTCCTCCGATAAGCAGAGATCCATGAGTCTTGTAACTAAATGCAGCCATGCATCCCATCTATGTCCTATCAATGCTCTCCGGAACTGAATATTCAGAGGATTAGACTGTAATATTATGGCAACGTATGGGTCCTTACGTTGAACAATATTATAGATAGATGGATAGTGTATGGCTAGAGGCAAGTCCCCCATCCATGTATCCTCCCAGAATCTAGTTGACTTCCCATCACCTACAACAAATCTTGATTTTTGAAAGAAGGTTGTTCTCACTGACATCAAGCCTTTCCAAAATGCTGAATCATTGGGATTTAGTAGCACCTGAGCTAGAGTTTTAGTTTGTAGGTACTTATTACGCAAAATTTATACCCACATAACCTCCGTCTCCATAGAAAGTCTGAACAGCCATTTGCTTAGCAGACATCTATTCTTTACCTCTAAATTTTCAATTCCCAACCCTCCCTGATCTTTAGGCCTGCAAATAATATCCCACCTAGTAAGTCGGTATTTTTTCTTAATTTAGTCACTTTGCGAGAAGAACCGAGATCTATAAAAGTCTAATCTTTTTCGTACCCTGACTGGTACAAGAAAGAAGAAGGAAAGAAGGAACACATTGGCATGCTCGTGAGAACCGAGTTAATAAATTGTTAATGAAGCACACGACATTGGAATATATATATATATATATATATATATATATATATATATATATATTATTGTATGTCATTTTCAAATCAAGGAATTGAAAGTGTATGTACTGAAATGAAACACATGACAAACTTCTTAGTAGCACACCACACCACACCACACCAATCAACATGAAACAACACAAAAGGTAGTGAATTGAAACACATAACTAGCTAGGACTCATACGACTTAAACATCACCAGGGGTGTTAGGCATGGCAGCCTCTGGCCGGCTAATGAACCCGAGGTGGGTGAGTAACGCCCACAGAAGTGTTATCAGCTCGCCACCCCGTGCAATGGCCTCGGCATGGGCGGCGACATTGTCCGACGGGGCGGCATAGAGTATCATCTCAGACCAGAATTCTGCGAGGAGCTCCCATGCCACCTCTTCTCCTTCATTTCCCGCCAGCTCCACCAGCTTCTTCCCGAGCTCCGCACCATTCTTGAGCAGGTCGTGTGCCTCTTCAGACCCGGCACTCAGCGCCTGGACCAGCGCTTCAGGACTCAATGACGCCTGCCCGGTGTTGCCGGATGCCGCGAGTGCGCGCTTGGCTTTTTTCTTGATGCCCTTGTACAAGCTTTTGCACCACTCGTTGTTGTCGGGGAGTAGATCTGGGACATAGGCTACCAAGTAGGCACAATAGCGTGACAAGTGTGTGGCGGCAATCTCATTAGCAGAGTCAGCCTGGCGGAGTGGCTCCGATGTTCTCACTTCAAGGATGCTCGTGGCAATGTGGGCCACAAGCATGGTATCAGCTACACCTTTGACGCCATTCGATGTTGAGAGCGGATTGTTGTCGGCCTGCAGTTGTAGCCTTGTACAAAGGGATGCCACGCCATTGCTTCTGTTCTTCCAATTGGGGCTTCTAAGTGGCTTGAGGAGAGCTGCCTTCACTGCTCTTGGTACCTTCTTCCTGTGAAGCAGTGGGATGAGGCGTCCGAGAAGAGGCACTGGGGTTGTGCTTGGGTGGAGTGCCAAGACTGAGCATTGGTTCATTTTGTCCACCCAATGATTTAGCAGCTTGCATTTTCTACGCAGCACAAGGCTAAGCATCTTCTTCTTCCAATGTGATTTCTGCCACAAAGAAGCATGCCTAACATAGGAGCAGATCAGGAATACTTTAGTCCAGTTAGAGCAGATGTAACAAGCAATCTCCCGCACCTCCGAAAGCACAACTAGTGCCGCAAGCAAACCCACTGGGGCAAGATCGAAGAAAATATTTCCATATTGTATCTGGTTCGAAGAACTATAGAAAAAATCTTCATGTTCATTCTGGAACGAAGGATGGAAATTCAGAAAACACTGCATCTGTCCATGATGTGGCCATCCCATAAAAGCATACAGCAAAATCACAACTGTTATGAGCAATAGATATAATAAGCTCAAACCCATGGTTAGAAGTGAAATAGATATGCTCAAAATGGGTAGCCAACTGCTTGAATATGAGGTTGGGAGAGATGAATAATAATAATCATGAAGGAAAGAAAGCTCATGTGCAATCATCCCAAGTGGTCTTTCATCATCAACATCCTGGAGCAACACGTGTGACAATAAGTTATGGGCCTTGATGAAACCAAACTCAGCAATTGTATGCCTTGTAAATCGACATCTTAACAACTTGAACAATGCAAACGAAAAGCATATATCTTTTAGCTGCTTGGTTGAATACCTCGGAAATATATCATCCTCTAACCTCCAAACTTTATCAGTGGTCACTAAATTGTTGTTGTCTATCCCTGTCCCATCAGCTTGGTTAAATAACCATTTGATACTATAACCATGAGGCTCCTTCTGTACCAATGTTGTGTCCTCTCCCGTAACTATGAGTGGAGGAAGGGAATGCTCACTTGTTAGCTTGGCTTTTAGTTGCTCCATGTATCCAACAATGAAATGAGGATTGCGCCCAAATGCTAATGACCTGCTTGCCCCATACCAAGCATAATATTTGAGAAGTAGCTTGGCAATGAGAAGAGAAAACAATGGAAGAACCGGTAATCCATTTGCAAGATCCATATGCTTTATGGACCATTGTCTCGTTGAATAATATCCCCCTCCTAGGTAGTACACGACAATGTACGAGGTCCATATTGCTTGAACAAGCAGTACAGTGCCAGGAAGGGTAATGTTTAGTCCTTTGTTGTCATCACCAGCAACTATTGTAGTGGTGTTGGCGCCAGCAATCTGAACAAGACTAGCCCATACGAACACAGTGTAAATGTGGCTACGTGTACTGCACCACCCTGGTATTATGTGTGCATCGGAGGAAATAGTGACAACACCTAGATTACTATCGACGGTAGAGACAACATAGGAGAGGATGGGCACGAACAAGGTGGTGGCACCAAGGAAGAGGAAGCTGGTAAGTGGATGGTGACGGTAGCGCTGACCATAGGCACCGATCCCAACAATAACTCCTATCACGATGGTGCTGGCCACCAGCAGAGCGTTCACTCTCATCAACTGCCCATCTATGTGCTTAGAGAAGTCAGTGATTGCTTGGTCGGAGCAGTTTCCGACGCCCATAATCTGCTTAACACACATATCAAATTCAAACATCAGTACAAGTTGAAGATGTTGACAAACACGCAAAAAGAATACAACCATTCGTCCAATGATGCTATGCTGCAATGTAAGCATTCAATTGATTCACTGATAGAACAACATTAAGACCAAACTAGCTCATAGATTCTTGTACTAAAGGAAATGATAAGCTTACACAAGGGTGGCAATCGGACTGCTGGAGTACCAGAGTATTGTTTCCTTGAGCGTCGGTTTTCAACCATGCGTGCTACGAGGTCATGGAAATATGTGTGTTATCTATTGCTACTAGCAGTCCATCCTGACATTTGCAAATGCACCATTCTCCTGATATAACTAATATATGCCTTTTTTTCCTTTTTGTCTTTTTCATTTTTTCCACTTTTCCTTTGTTCCCTTTATTCCTTGGATCTGGATGCTAGACATGTTCTTTATTCCATGGTTCTTTGTAAAAACAAAAGAGCAAAATAGCTTTGGTACGTATCTGTTCGTCTCACTCACACTTTTTCATGTACTCAAGATTACCTTCACCCGGTGGCTTGGACTACATGTTGCTATGCACAGGAGCTCCATAAGAGTCAGCCCTTGTTGAAATACGCTGCACATCTTTCTCATTCGCTTACGCTTATAAATAAATGTGTTGGTCGGTTAATGCAATTTAATCAAAACGGCACGGAGTGACCAGCCCGGATTTTTTTGAGCTGAAAACAGCTGAGCATTTAAGCATGCAATTCAACATGGCTAAGGAGATCGACGCCTAATTTAAGAAGTGAAATTTTTTAGTGTAGCCTCAATTGATATATGAATCCTCCCTGATCTTCCTTTTTCCTCATGCATGTGAAGATAAAATAAAATCAAAATGTACAATAAATAAACTATTTTTCTGCTGTTTCCAGATAAATATGGTTCTAGTTATGATTGTCCAAATGTATTACCTTTTTGAGTTAGACCAAGTTTTGACCCGCAAATAGAAAAAGGAAAAAAGGGTTTGACCAAGTTCTCAGAACAATGCATCAACGTGTACAAGATGAAATGAAGAGATTGTGAACATATGTTTCATGATTGATCTGAATTCGATGTTATAAATGTTGGTACTTGACGCACATCGTCTCTCATTTGTTAGCACATCAATTTCAATTGCAATGATTCCGCGCGTGGGCAAGATGCCTCTCTCGTTTGTGATATATAAGCCTTGATTAAAGTTATTGCAGCGAGCACCTAGCTTTCTCTTTCGTGTACTGCTAATATACTCACACCTAGCTTTATGTCCGGCTGTGTGAGTGTGACTGTCAAGTGAGCTAAATTTGTGATACTCCCTCCATTCCACAATGTAGTGCGCATGCGTTTTGCGAGATCTAAATTTCACCATAAATTTAACCAATGAGGCCGATTGTGATGGAAGCAAAAGTTATATTATTGAATCCGTATATGAATAAAGTTTTTGATGGTACAGTTTTTCCTTCCGTTGCAATCATCCACATTGATTAAATTCATTGTTTAACTTAAAAATTAAAAACCGAGGACGCACTATATTATGGAATGGAGGGAGTAGAAGCTTTAGACAGTAGGAGAATCATGTGTTCCAAACTCCAAAGTGTGAACAATACGGTATTTGGCACTTTGGCCTCCCTTTGATCGATGCTGTCTTCGGTCCCTGACGTACTCCCTTGTGCCCCGCGCTCCCTCCGCGCCCGCCCAGGCCGCCGTCGCGCCCCGCCCGCCCAGGCCGCCGTCGCGCCCCGCCCCCGCGCTCCCTCCGCGCCCCGGCCGTCGCGCCCCCGCGCCCGCCCAGGCCGCCGTCGCGCCCCTCCCGCCCCGGCCGCCATCGCGCCCCGCCCGCCCAGGCCGCCGTCGCGCCCCGCCCCCACGCCCGCCCCGTCCGCCGCGCCAGCCGCCCCGCCCGCCCCGGCCGCTGCCGCGCCCACCGCGCCCGCCCCGGCCACCGCGTTAGCCGCCCCTCCCCTTCCCTCTCCTGCCGCAGAAGGAGCTCGCCGCGGCGGCGCCGCAGCAGCAGCAGCGCGCGAGCGCCAGCAGCCGGCGCGCGCGGTCCTGGCTGTATTCCGATTTTGAGGGTTCTAGTCTTTGCCCCTGTTTTTCAACCCTTAAAAGTGTCAAAAATGTGCAATTCTCAACCCTTAAAACTGGTTTTTGTTTTAAGGGTTTGAGGGTTCTACTAGACATGCTCTAATCGCCCCCGAGTCGCCTACGTGAGACGACGCGAGGGGGGGGAGGGGAATCTTCACCACCCTGGTATTACTACCAAGATTACATATATTTAACCCAAATGATAATGTCCACACGTGTGACATGTTTGTACTTTGCCCACACGCGTCGATCCACGTTGATTCTGTTTTGCACGAATCCTAAAGGAATTTGTTGAAATTTCAGTGCAACGTAGGCATCATCGTGTTTGTGGGCGTTGGAGAGTTCGACCACACGACCCGGCAGCGCGTGGTAGACATCTACGATGTGTGGGCAAACCAGTTTCTGTCCACACAGTCACCACCTAGTCCACGCGTGTGTGGGCGAACTGTGCTTCGCCCACTTGATGCTCGTCTGTTGCTAGATGGCAACTGTAGTTGTGCGTACGTCGCAACTATGATGGGCAACTATGATTCATTGCTAGATGGCAAGTGCAATTGCGCGTACGTGCCAACCGGATAAGCATACGTGACAACTATGATTAACATACATAGCAATTATGGTTGGACCACATGTGACAACTAGTTAAACACATATGACAACTATCTCCGGATAACTAAAGTGTCATCCCGCAGGTCACTATAGTTAACTAAAACAGAGAGAGTTGTCATGTTTTCTCAACTACATTTGCCATCTCGGGTTACTAAAATTTTCATTCCCGAGGGGTAACTAAAGTTTCATCTCGCGGGTAACTAACTTAGCTGCGTCATGTATGTGAGAAGATATGCTCCGTGCCACACGCGGGGATGGGAATGAATAATACTTGTTTGGAGTGTGGTCCGAAGTAGTTGCGCCTACACGCGTTTTTGAACCGAACCGGCTCCTCTTTCGTACATGACATGTTTAACAGCCATGGGCTTTAGAACATAACCAATATAACTCCAAGATAATCTTCCTTGCCCTTGTGAAACAAAGAGAGAATCGACTCAAGGGCGTGTGATGTGACTTGTGATATAGGCCTTCCGACCGCTTTTAACAAGATAATTAAGCTACTGTAATTTAATTTGTGGTAGCTTTAGAAACACCATCTATACTACTAGTAAATATATGTAATCTTGCAACAGACTTTAAATACTAGTAAATATATGTAATCCCGCTAGAGATCCGGTCGGCGGCACAGAGCATGGTGGTGGTCTTCAACATGGCCTTCACCTTCATCATCGCCCAGATCTTCATCATGATGCTCTACCACTTCAAGTTCGGCCCCTTCTACTTCTTTGGCGTCCGCGAGCTCCTCATGACCGCCTTCATCTAGTTCTTCCTGCCGGAGACCAAGGGCATCCCCATCAAGGAGATGGACCGGATCTGCGCCACGCATTGGTACTAGAGATAGTGAAGCGCTTTGTTAAGGGCAATGGCAGACTTGAAATCTCCACTTGACGTCATCCAACGCCGTATGACCAACATCGATGGACTGCCTCAGTCCATCATAGTTTTGATGATTGATCTCCTTTGGCTAGATATATATCCCTAGTGTGGTCGTTAGCTAGAGGATGTTTATCATAGAGTTAGTTATTAATTAGTTTCGGGAAAACCTAGTTAATTATGTGTATTAATGTTGATGCGTAGCAGGAATTGAACGACTCGACAAATTAATCTACTACTGCTGTGATGATCCTGGTAAATAATATACCACGACTTTGGTGTTTAGAGATTGAAGAGCGTCCATTTACGACGTACAAATCCATATATATGTAACCAAATGTTGGGAAGCAGTAAGTTAATTATATGCCCTTAAGCAGCAACACAACACCAATCAAGATCAAATCAAACAATCAGAAATTGTAATGAAGCGAAACACATGACAAAAACAGTTCTTTTAGTAGCACACCACACCACACCACACCAATCAAGATGAATCGAAAGAACAAAAAAGTAGTGAATCGAAACACATGACACGGGCAGTTTTTTAGTAGCACACCACACCAAACCACACAGCACCAATCAAGATGAACGACAGAACAGAAAAGTAGTGAATCGAAACACATGACTAGTAGTACTTGAGTACTAATTAGACATCACCAGGGTGTTCTTAGGCGTGGCGGGCTCTGGCCGGCTGATCATCCAGACGTGGGTGAGCAAGGCCCACAGGAGTGTTATCAGCTCGCCGCCTCGCGCAATGGCATCGGCGTGAGCGTCCGACGGGGCGGCATAGAGGATCATCTCGGACCAGAAGTCCATGAGGACCTCCCATGCCTCCTCTTCTCCTTTATCCTCCAACAGCTCAATCAGCTTCTTGCCGAGCTCTACGCCATTCTTATGATCAAAGTAGGCGCAGTAGTGTGACAAGTGTGTGGCGGCGATCTTATGATCAAAGTCAGCCTTCCCCGATCTACTCACTTCCAGGATGCTCGTGGCAATGTGAGCCACCAGCATTGTATTAGCAATACCTTTGACGCCATTGGACTGTGAGAAAAGGGTTGTTGTCGGCCTGTAGTTGTAGCCTTGTGCATAGGGATGCCACGCCATTGCTTCGGTTCCTCAGTGGCTTGAGGACGGCAGTCTTCACAACTGTCGGTACCTTCTTCCGGTCAAGCACAGGGATGAGGCGATGAAGAAGAGCCAGTGGAGTTGTTCTTGGGTTGAGGGTCAATACTGAGCACTGGTTCATTTTGTCCACCCAATGATTTAGCAGCTTGCATTTTCTGCGTAGCACAAGGCCTAGTAACTTGTTCTTCCAAGGTGATTGCTGCCAAGAAGAAGCATGCCTAACATAGTGGTGGATGAGGGATACTTTAGTCCAGTTAGAGCAGATGTAAGAAGCAATCTCCCGTAGCTCGGAAAGCACAACTAGTGACGCAAGTAAAAATACGGGTACATCATCCAAGTACCACTTTCCATAATGTTTCCAGGTCAATGTATCACATTCAATGCTACATTCAATCTGTGAATCATTCCATGAAGCTTCCCCCGGCATATGAAGAGTTTCATCCAACATATAGAACAAGCTCCAACCCATGCTTAAGAGAGATATAAATATGCTCAAAATGGGCAGCAACTCCTCGAATATGAGGTTGTGAAAGATGAACAATAATAATCGTGAAGGAAAGAAAGCTCAAGTGTAATCACACCAAATGCTCTTTCATCATCACTATCCTGGAGCAACATGTGTGGAAATAAGTTATAGGCCTTCATGAAACAAGTCTCAACAATTGTATGCCTTGCAAATCGGCATCTTAGCAGCTTGAACAACGCGAATGAAAAGCATAAATCTTTAAACTGTTCCCTTGAAGACATCGGAAACATGTCATCCTGCAACTGCCAAACTTTTTCAATGATCACTAAGCTGTTGTTTTCAATCCTTGCCCCATCAGCTTGGTTGGATAACAATTTGAGACTGTAACCACTGTTGGGGAACGTCGCATGGGAAACAAAAAAATTCCTACGCGCACGAAGATCTATCATGGTGATGTCCATCTACGAGAGGGGATGAGTGATCTACGTACCCTTGTAGATCGTACAGCAGAAGCGTTAGTGAACGCGGTTGATGTAGTGGAACGTCCTCACGTCCCTCGATCCGCCCCGCGAACAATCCCGCGATCAGTCCCACGATCTAGTACCGAACGGACGGCACCTCCGCGTTCAGCACACGTACGGCTCGACGATGATCTCGGCCTTCTTGATCCAGCAAGAGAGACGGAGAGGTAGAAGAGTTCTCCGGCAGCGTGACGGTGCTCCGGAGGTTGGTGATGACCTTGTCTCAGCAGGGCTCCGCCCGAGCTCCGCAGAAACGCGATCTAGAGGAAAAACCGTGGAGGTATGTGGTCGGGCTGCCGTGGAAAAGTCGTCTCAAATCAGCCCTAAAACCTCCGTATATATAGGTGGGAGGGAGGGGAGGAGGCAGCCTCAAAACCTAAAGGTTTGGCCGAAATTGGAGGTGGAGGAGTCCTACTCCAATCCTACTTGGAGTAGGATTCCACCTTCCCACTTGGAAACTCTTTCCACCTTGTGTTTTTTCCTTCTCAAACCTTATGGGCCTTAGTGGGAACTTATTCCAGCCCACTAGGGGCTGGTTTATCTCTTCCCATAGCCCATGAGACCCCTTGGGGCGTGACACCCCTCCCGATGGTCCCCGGCACCCCTCCCGGCACTCCCGGTACACTACCGATGAGCCCGAAACTTTTCCGGTAATAAACGAAAACCTTCCGGTAACCAAATGAGGTCATCCTATATATCAATCTTTGTTTCCGGACCATTCCGGAAACCCTCGTGACGTCTGTGATCTCATCCGGGACTCCGAACAACATTCGGTAACCAACCATATAACTCAAATACGCATAAAACAACGTCGAACCTTAAGTGTGCAGACCCTGCGGGTTCGAGAACTATGTAGACATGACCTGAGAGACTCCTTGGTCAATATCCAATAACGGGACCTGGATGCCCATATTGGATCCTACATATTCTACGAAGATCTTATCGTTTGAACCTCAGTGCCAAGGATTCATATAATCCCGTATGTCATTCCCTTTGTCCTTCGGTATGTTACTTGCCCGAGATTCGATCGTTAGTATCCGCGTACCTATTTCAATCTCGTTTACCGGCAAGTCTTTTTTCTCGTTCCGTAATACAAGATCCCGCAACTTACATTAAGTTACATTGCTTGCAAGGCTTGTGTGTGATGTTGTATTACCGAGTGGGCCCCGAGATACCTCTCCGTCACACGGAGTGACAAATCCCAGTCTCGATCCATACTAACTCAACGAACACCTTCGGAGATACCTGTAGAGCATCTTTATAGTCACCCAATTACGTTGCGACGTTTGATACACACAAAGCATTCCTCCGGTGTCCGTGAGTTATATGATCTCATGGTCATAGGAATAAATACTTGACACGCAGAAAACAGTAGCAACAAAATGACACGATCAACATGCTACGTCTATTAGTTTGGGTCTAGTGCATCACATGATTCTCCTAATGATGTGATCCCGTTATCAAGTGACAACACTTGCCTATGGCCAGGAAACCTTGACCATCTTTGATCAACGAGCTAGTCAACTAGAGGCTTACTAGGGACAGTGTTTTGTCTATGTATCCACACAAGTATTGTGTTTCCAATCAATACAATTATAGCATGGATAATAAACGATTATCATGAACTAAGAAATATAATAATAACTAATTTATTATTGCCTCTAGGGCATATTTCCAACAGTCTCCCACTTGCACTAGAGTCAATAATCTAGTTCACATCACCATGTGATTCCAACGAATCCAACACCCATATAGTTATGGGGTCTGATCACGTCTTGCTCGTGAGAGAGGTTTTAGTCAACGGTTCTGCAACTTTCAGATCCGTGCGTTCTTTACAAATCTTTATGTCATCTTATAGATGCTGCTACTACGTGCTATTCGGAAATGCTCCAAATATCTACTCTACTATATGAATCCGTTTCACTACTCATAGTTATTCGGATTAGTGTCAAAGCTTGCATCGACGTAACCCTTTACGACGAACTCTTTAACCACCTCCATAATCGAGAAAAATTCCTTAGTCCATTTGTTACTAAGGATAAATTTTGACCGCTGCTAGTGATTCAATCATGGATCACTCTTTGTACCTCTCAACAGACTTTGAGTCAAGGCACACATCAGGTGTGGTACACAGCATGGCATACTTTAGATTCTACGGCTAAGGCATAGAAGACGACCTTTGTCTATTCTCTTTATTCTGCCGTGGTCGGGTTTTGAGTCTTACTCAAATTCACACCTTACAACGCAACCAAGAACTCCTTCTTTACTGATCTTTTTTGAACTCCTTCAAAAACTTGTCAAGGCATGCATCTTGTTGAAACTTCTATTAAGCGCTTTCGATCTATCTCCATAGATCTTTGATGCTCAACGTTCAAGTAGCGCAATCTAGGTATTCCTTTGAAAAACTCCTTTCAAACAACCTTGTATGCTTTACAGAAATTCTACATTACTTCTGATCCACAATATGTCAACCACATATACTTATCAGAAATTCTATAGTGCTCCCACTCACTTCTTTGGAAATACAAGTTTCTCATAAACCTTGTACAAACCCAAAATCTTTGATCATCTCATCAAAGTATATATATTCCAACTCCGAGATGCTTGCACCAGTCCATTGAAGGATCGCTGGAGCTTGCATACTTGCTAGTATCTTTAGGATCGACAAAACCTCCTGGTTGTATCACATACAATGTTTGCTCAAGGAAACCGTCGAGCAAACAATGTTTTGACATCCTACGTGCAATATTTCATAAATAATGCATCAACAACTAACATAATTCTAACATACCTTTAGCATCGCTACGAGTGAGAAAGTCTCATCATAGTCAACTGTTTGATCTCGTCGAAAACATCTTTGCGACAAGTCGAGCTTTTCTTAATAGTGACCTATCACCATCATCGTCTGTTTTCCTTTAAAGATCCATCTTTACTCAATAGTCCTATGACCATCAAGTAATTCTTCCAAAGTGTACACTTTGTTTTCATCCATGGATCCTCTCTCGAATTTCATGGCTTCCAGCCATTCGTCGGAATCTGCGCCCACCATTGCTTTCTCCATAACTCGTAGGTTCACTGTTGCTCAACAACATGACCTCCAAGACAGGGTTACCGTACTACTCTGCAGCAGTACGCGACCTTGTCGACCTACAAGGTTTGTAGTAACTTGATTCGAAGCTCAATGATCACCATCATCAGCTTCCACTTCAATTGGTGTAGGCGCCACAGGAACAACTTCCTGCGCCCTGCTACACACTGGTTGAAGTGATGGTTCAGTAACCTCATCAAGTTCTACTACCCTCCCACTCAATTCTTTCGAGAGAAACCTTTCCTCAAGAAAGGATCCGTTTCTAGAAACAAACACTTTGCTTTCGGATCTGAGATAGGAGATGTACCCAACTGTTTTGGATACCCTATGAAGAAGCATTTATCCGCTTTGGGTTCGAGCTTATCAGACTGAAACTTTTTCACATAAGTGTCGAAACCCCAAACTTTCAAGAAACGACAGTTTAGATTTCTCTAAACCTCGGTCTATATTGTGTCATCTCAACGGAAATACGCGGTGCCCTATTTAAAGTGAGTGCGGTTGTCTCTAATGCATAACCCATAAACGATAGTGGTAATTCGATAAGAGACATCATAGTATGCACCATACCAAATAGTGCGTGGCTATGACGTTCAGACACATCATCACACTATGATGTTCCAGGTGGCATGAACTGCGAAACAATTTCCACATTGTCTTAACTGCGTACCAAAACTCGTAACTCAGATATTCATTTCTATGATCATATCGTAGACAGTTTATCCTCTTGTTACGACGAACTTCACTCTGAAACGGATTTGAACTTTTCAATATTTCAGACTTGTGATTCATTAAGTAAATACTCCTGTATCTACTCAAATCGTAAGTGAAGTAAGAACATAATGATATCCACTGCGTGCCTCAGTACCCATTGGACTGCATACATCAAAATGTATCACTTCCAACAAGTTACTATCTTATTTCATCTCAATGAAAACAAGGCCTTTCTCATGTGGTATGGTTTGCATGTCACTAGTGATTCGAAATCAGGTGAGTACAAAGATCCATCAGCATGGAGCCTCTTCATGCAATTTATACTAACATGACTCAAGCGGCAGTGCCACAAGTAAGTGGTACTATCATCATTAACTCGTATCTTTTTGGCACCAATATTATGAACATGTGTAACACTACAATCGAGATTCAATAAACCATTGAAGGTGATTATTCAAGAAAATAGAGTAACCATTATTCTCTTTAAATGAATAATCGTATTGCAATAAACACGATCCAATCATGTTCATGCTTAACGCAAGCACCAAATAACAATTATTTAGGTTTAACACCAATCCCGATGGTAGAGGGAGCGTGCGACGTTTGATCATATCAACCTTGGAAACACTTCCAACACGTATCGTCACCTCACCTTTAGGTAGTCTCCGTTTATGCCGTAGCTTTCATTTCGTGTTACTAATCACTTAGCAACCGAACCGGTATCCAATACCCTCATGCTACTAGGAGTACTAGTAAAGTACACATCAACATCATGTATATCTAATATACTTCTCTTGACTTTTGCCAGCGTTCTTATCTACCAAGTATCTAGAGTTGCTCCGCCTCAGTGACTGTTCCCCTCATTACAGAAGCACTTAGTCTCGGGTTTGGGTTTAATCTTGGGTCTCTTCATTAGTGCAGCAACTGTTTTGCTGTTTCATGAAGTATCCCTTCTATCCCTTGCCTTTCTTGAAACTTAGTGGTTTTACAAACCATCAACTATTGATGCTCCTTCTTGATTTCTACTTTCGTAGTGTCAAACATCACGAATCACTCAAGGATCATTGTATGTATCCTTGATATGTTATAGTTCATCACGAAGCTCTCACAGCTTGGTGGCAGTGACTTTGGAGAACTATCACTATCTCATCTGGCAGATTAACTCCCACTTGATTCAAGCGATTGTCGTACTCAGACAATCTGAGCACACGCTCAACGATTGAGCCTTTCTCCTTTACTTTGTGGACAAAGAATCTTGTCGGAGGTCTCGTACCTCTTAACAAGGGCACAAGCATGAAATCACAATTTCATCTCTTTAGAACATCACTTATGTTCCGTGACGTTTTACAACGTTTTCGGCGCCTTGCTTCTAAGCCATTAAGTATTTGCACTGAACTATCGTGTAGTCATCAGAAACGTGTATGTCGAATGTTCATAGCATCCACAGACGACGCTCGAGGTGCAGCACACCGAGTGGTGTATTAAGGACATAAGCCTTCTGTGCAGCAACGAGGACAATCCTCGGTTTTACAGACTCAGTCTGCAAAGTTTGCTACTATCAACTTTCAACTAAATTTTCTCTAGGAACATATAAAATAGTAGAGCTGTAGCGCAAGCTACATCGTAATTCGCAAAGACCATTAGACTATGTTCATGACAATTAGTTCAATTAATCATATTACTTAAGAACTCCCACTCAAAAAGTACATCTCTCTAGTCATTTGAGTGGTACATGATCCAAATCCACTATCTCAAGTCCGATCATCACGTGAGTCGAGAATAGTTTCAGTGGTAAGCATCTCTATGCTAATCATATCAACTATATGATTCATGCTCGACCTTTCGGTCTCATGTGTTCCGAGGCCATGTCTGCACATGCTAGGCTCGTCAAGCTTAACCCGAGTGTTCCGCGTGCGCAACTGTTTTGCACCCGTTGTATGTGAACGTTGAGTCTATCACACCCGATCATCACGTGGTGTCTCGAAACGACGAACTGTAGCAACGGTGCACAGTCGGGGAGAACACAATTTCGTCTTGAAATTTTAGTGAGAGATCACCTCATAATGCTACCGTCGTTCTAAGCAAAATAAGGTGCATAAAAGGATTAACATCACATGCAATTTATAAGTGACATGATATGGCCATCATCACGTGCTTCTTGATCTCCATCACCAAAGCACCGGCACGATCTTCTTGTCACCGGCGTCACACCATGATCTCCATCATCATGATCTCCATCAACGTGTCGCCATCGGGGTTGTCGTGCTACTCATGCTATTACTACTAAAGCTACGTCCTAGCAAAATAGTAAACGCATCTGCAAGCACAAACGTTAGTTATAAAGACAACCCTATGGCTCCTGCCGGTTGCCGTACCATCGACGTGCAAGTCGATATTATCTATTACAACATGATCATCTCATACATCCAGTATATCACATCACATCGTTGGCCATATCACATCACAAGCATACCCTGCAAAAACAAGTTAGACGTCCTCTAATTTTGTTGTTGCATGTTTTACGTGGTGACCATGGGTATCTAGTAGGATCGCATCTTACTTATGCAAACACCACAACGGAGATATATGAGTTGCTATTTAACCTCATCCAAGGACCTCCTCGGTCAAATCCGATTCAACTAAACTTGGAGAAACCGACACTTGCCAGTCATCTTTGAGCAACGGGGTTACTCGTAGCGATGAAACCAGTCTCTCGTAAGCGTACGAGTAATGTCGGTCCAAGCCGCTTCAATCCAACAATACCGCGGAATCAAGAAAATACTAAGGAGGGCAGCAAAGCGCACATCACCGCCCACAAAAACTTTTGTGTTCTACTCGAGAAGACATCTACGCATGAACCTAGCTCTGATACCACTGTTGGGGAACGTCGCATGGGAAACAAAAATTTTCCTACGCGCACGAAGACCTATCATGGTGATGTCCATCTACGAGAGGGCATGAGTGATCTACGTACCCTTGTAGATCGTACAGCAGAAGCGTTAGTGAACGCGGTTGATGTAGTGGAACGTCCTCACGTCCCTCGATCCGCCCCGCGAACAATCCCGCGATCAGTCCCACGATCTAGTACCGAACGGACGGCACCTCCGCGTTCAGCACACGTACGGCTCGACGATGATCTCGGCCTTCTTGATCCAGCAAGAGAGACGGAGAGGTAGAAGAGTTCTCCGGCAGCGTGACGGCACTCCGGAGGTTGGTGATGACCTTGTCTCAGCAGGGCTCCGCCCGAGCTCCGCAGAAACGAGATCTAGAGGAAAAACCGTGGAGGTATGTGGTCGGGCTGTCGTGGAAAAGTCGTCTCAAATCAGCCCTAAAACCTCCGTATATATAGGTGGGAGGGAGGGGAGGAGGCAGCCTCAAAACCTAAAGGTTTGGCCGAAATTGGAGGTGAGGAGTCCTACTCCAATCCTACTTGGAGTAGGATTCCACCTTCCCACTTGGAAACTCTTTCCACCTTGTGTTTTTTCCTTCTCAAACCTTATGGGCCTTAGTGGGAACTTATTCCAGCCCACGAGGGGCTGGTTTATCTCTTCCCATAGCCCATGAGACCCCTTGGGGTGTGACACCCCTCCCGATGGTCCCCGGCAACCCTGCCGGCACTCCCGGTACACTACCGATGAGCCCGAAACTTTTCCGGTAATGCACGAAAACCTTCCGGTAACCAAATGAGGTCATCCTATATATCAATCTTCGTTTCCGGACCATTCCGGAAACCCTCGTGACGTCCGTGATCTCATCCGGGACTCCGAACAACATTCGGTAACCAACCATATAACTCAAATACGCATAAAACAACGTCGAACCTTAAGTGTGCAGACCCTGCGGGTTCGAGAACTATGTAGACATGACCTGAGAGACTCCTTGGTCAATATCCAATAGCGGGACCTGGATGCCCATATTGGATCCTACATATTCTACGAAGATCTTATCGTTTGAACCTCAGTGCCAAGGATTCATATAATCCCGTATGTCATTCCCTTTGTCCTTCGGTATGTTACTTGCCCGAGATTCGATCGTTAGTATCCGCGTACCTATTTCAATCTCGTTTACCGGCAAGTCTCTTTACTCGTTCCATAATACAAGATCCCGCAACTTACATTAAGTTACATTGCTTGCAAGGCTTGTGTGTGATGTTGTATTACCGAGTGGGCCCCGAGATACCTCTCCGTCACACGGAGTGACAAATCCCAGTCTCGATCCATACTAACTCAACGAACACCTTCGGAGATACCTGTAGAGCATCTTTCTAGTCACCCAATTACGTTGCGACGTTTGATACACACAAAGCATTCCTCCGGTGTCCGTGAGTTATATGATCTCATGGTCATAGGAATAAATACTTGACACGCAGAAAACAGTAGCAACAAAATGACACGATCAACATGCTACGTCTATTAGTTTGGCTCTAATCCATCACATGATTCTCCTAATGATGTGATCCCGTTATCAAGTGACAACACTTGCCTATGGCCAGGAAACCTTGACCATCTTTGATCAACGAGCTAGTCAACTAGAGGCTTACTAGGGACAGTGTTTTGTCTATGTATCCACACAAGTATTGTGTTTCCAATCAATACAATTATAGCATGGATAATAAACGATTATCATGAACTAAGAAATATAATAATAACTAATTTATTATTGCCTCTAGGGCATATTTCCAACAACCACAAGGCACCCTTTTATAATTTATCAATCTTATGTCCTCTCCTGCAACTATGAGTGGAGGAAGGGAATGCTCAGTTGCTGGCCCGACATGCTGCTTTTCATCTTTTAGCTGCTCCATGTATACAACAATGAGATGTGGATTGCGCCCAAATGCTAACGAACTTCTTGCACTGTACCATGCATAATATTTGAGGAGTTTAGCAACGATAAGAGCAAAGGATGGAAGAAGGACCAATACCTCTCCGGGCTCCACATTCTTTAGCGACCATTGTCTCGGTGAATAAAAATCCTTTCCTAGCAAATTAACGGCAAGGTAGGAAGTCCATATTGCTTGAACAAGCAGTACTGTGGCAGGAGGGGTGATGTTGCGACCTTCCTTATCATCACCAGCAACTATTGCAGTGGTGTTGAGGCCAGCAATCTGAATAAGACTAGCCCATACGAAGACAGAGATGATGTGGTCCTGTGTGTGACAACTCCCTGATATGATGTGTGGACCAGAGAAAATGGCGATGACATCTTGATTACCAATGGTAGAGTTAACATACGAGAGGATGGGCAGGAACAAGGTGTTGGCACCAACGAAGAGGAAGCCGGTCAGGGGATGGTGACGGAAGCGCTGACCATAGGCACCGATCCCGACCATAACTCCTATCACGATGGTGCTCGCCACCAGAAGAGCATTCACTCGCACCAATTGCCCATCTATGTGATTAGAGAAGTCACGGATTGCTTCATCAGAGCAGTTTCCGGTGCCCATGATCTGCTTAACACACATGCCAAATCCAACGTCAACACATATTGAATTTGTTGATAAATAATTAAATATGCATGCAAAAAATAATATGTACAGTGCTACGTATGATACTAGTATACTGCAATCATACGTATTTAAATTAATAATCAACCACCAATACGAGAACAATCAGCTCATACTAAATTGCTGTACTAGCAGCTCAAACAAAAAAAAATAGATTGGTTGTTGTGCTAACAAGATTAGATTTAGGAGTAAAGGAAATTACCTCACACAAGGGTAGCAATCGGACTGCTGGAGACGTCAATCCGGACTGCTGGAGTACAAGCATGCGTGCTACTAAGTGGTCATGGAGACATTTGCTGATGCAGCCTTACCATGCCAGACGTAATTAATAAATCATGTCATTTTCCCTCTTTCATGTCTTCCACTACGTACTTTGTTATTAGGCAGGTTCTTTATTCCTTTGTTCTTTGCTGAAAAGGAAAGCTCTTGTACAATATACACTCTTTTGTCTCATATACACATCTAATGTAGTAGCTGATTCAGTGCTGTATAAACGTCGGTGCTCGATCTCTCCGGCTCATATTAATTCTCTAGGAGCAAGAACGAACTTATATTAGACAAGTTTCACCTATGAGCAAGAACGATTGCTTCGAAGCAAGGGGAGTACATGTCTATTTCACGATCGGATTTGAACCACCCACTATACATTTACAGCATGTTTTTTCATTTATGTTGTCCCTCCTAGCTGGTGTAAATCAACTTTGCATTTGAAGTTACATAGTATCTGTGATGTGATGTGAGCATCTTTAAAAGGAATTCCAGATTCCTGACGTACGGCTTGTAGGGCTGGTTAGCGCATGTGTCTCCTCCTTTGCCTACCTAGCCTGGATCAGGTGGCGTCCTGTGCATTGTTAGTGTAAAAATGGAACCCCCTGCTACAGATCATCGGAGACAAGAAAGGAGAGAGGAAGAGACAACACACAAGATTTCCCGGTGCACGAACACCTTGTCGCCCGAACGGCTATTTGTGTATTCCGGCGAGCTCGTACTCACCCCCACTTGTTACAATGTCCAACACTAGGATTTTATACCACGCACACGAAGGACATGCTCTCCGCGCTCCTGCCTGCTCGCGCCCATGACCTAGCACGCTCTGGCGGCGTCCTCCGCGCGCGCCTGCAACGCCCACGACGCACCGAACCCTCCCGATCGCTACGCTCCCCTAGACGTAGTATCTAACAGACACGCACGCACACGGCGCCACCCTACCCTGGCGGCCCGCGCACACTGTGCACGCACACACGCACGCCACTGCCGCGGACCCGACGCACCAGACGCACCTGGTGGGCGCCCACACACGCACGAAGCGCGCTAGCTCGCCGCCGCGGCTTATTCCAACGCAACACTCACCCCCTAAGCCGTGGCTTAGAGTAGCGCGGCGTTCTCGACGTCGACGTCTCCCATCAACGCATATTCCTCCGCCGTCGGCCCCTTCCTCCGATGAGAATCCTTCTTGAAATGACCCCGCTCGTCGTAGTGGTAGCAGCGCCCGCGTCGGTTCTACCGGACGCTTGACGCCACGCTCTTGCCGTCGTCGTCGTCGTCCCGCACACTGCCTCGCCGGCGCTCCCGCGCACGCCACCGCTCCGCGGTGAGCATCAGCTGCTCCACGCCATGGTCGGCACCGTCCTGCCCGCGCCGACGCAGCCGCTCGTCGAAGGCTTTCAAGCGACCAAGGGCGTCCTCAAACACCATGGGCGAGACATCGCAGAATTGCTCGATTCCGGCCACCGCCACGTACATGCGATCCGGCACGGCGTTGAGCAATTTGTTTACCATCGCGGCGTCGTCCAGGGTCGATCCGAGCCCCGCGTAACGCGCCGCCATCCCGCTGATCTTCCCCGCAAATGCGTCCAGGGACTCGCCGTCGTCCATGCGCAGCCGCTCGAAGTCGCCTCGGAGCGTGGCCAGCCGCTCCACCCGCACGCGATCGGCTCCGACTAACCGCACCTTGAGAGAGTCCCATACCTCCCTCGCGTTCGCCGCAAACTGCATCAGCAAGTCTTCCGGCAGTGCCGTGAGCAACATCGCCCGCGCCGTCTTGCACTTCCTGGTGTCCACTGCTGCTCCATCCGCCTGCTGCACCACGCCACACAGCCCCCCGACATCAAGGATAGCCTCCACCTTGATTGACCAGGAGGTGTAGCCCGTTGGTACCAGCGGCAGGAGATGCATCGAACCCGACGCACCGCCGCCCCGCCGCCCCCGTACGGGACTATCGACATGGCCGCCGGCGCGTGATGTGACCTCGCTCTGATACGAGATGTTAGTGCAAAAATGGAACCCCCTACCGCCGGCGATCACCGGAGACAAGAAGGCAGAGAGGAAGAGACAACACACAAGTTTTCCCGGTGCACGAACATCTTGCCTCCCGAACGGCTACCTGTGTATTCCGGCGAGCTCGTACTCCACCCCCACCTGTTACAATGTCCAACACTAGGATTTTATACCCAGGCACACGACGGACATGCTCTCCGCACTCCTGCCTGCTCGCGCCCACGACCTAGCACGCTCTGGCCGCGTCCTCCGCGCGCGCCCGCAACTCCCGCGACGCACCGAACCCTCCCGGTCGCTACGCTCCCCTAGACCTAGTCTGTAACAGACACGCACGCACACGGCGCCACCCTACCCTGGCGGCCCGCGCACACGACGCACGCACACACGCATGCCACTTCCGCGGACCCGACGCACCAGACTTACCCGGTGCGCGCCCACACACGCACGAGACGCGCTAGCTCGCCGCCGCGGCTTATTCCAACGCAACATGCATATGCAAGATAGGAAATAGCTTTGCTTTAGACAGTATGAGAATCATGCATGTGTTTCCAAGTGTGTACAATACAATACGGTCTTGCCATTGGCACTTTGGCCGCTCTTTGATTCGATGCTCTTTGGCGATTAATTAAGCTCGGAATCTCCTTTTGATATAGCTTCTGTGTTGCTCCATCTCTTTTATATATTTCGGCCTTACTTCTCACTTTACGTATCCATTGGAATCTCATATATGTTGTGGTCTTTCCGTAGCTCTAGTACGTCACTGATATATCTTGGTTAATTCGGTTAAACATTCGGGTTTTAGGTATATGCAAAAAACAAAAGTGGAACTTCAAAACAGTCAGGAAATTTCATGCCGAAAGTCATAAACCATAAAAAAAATATAAAATTCGTTTGGTTTCGTTTTTTTTGTTCAATTTTAAAATGCACAGAGTGAGATCAGACCGTACTGTTCAACATTGGGTGGAACAATGGTGTTGGGTATGTGAAAAGTATATGAATCGTCTCTACCCCCATACATGGGAGCGACGATGTTATATATTGATCAGGAGAGCCAACTCTCGGTAGGTTACACAGATCGATCTACTTGAGACCGTTGGAGATACTACAGGAGGGAGATCGAGATAAACAAGATAACAACTAGTTTAAACTACCTCCTGAATACAACCTTGTCTTGCAAGGCAAGCCTTCGGGTATAACTATCTAGAGATAAGACTCTAGAGATAAGATGTGTTTCAACACCCTCCCATAATCAAAACTTTCCTAAGTTGAGATTACGTTTAAACACTTCAAATAACTTTGTAGAAAAGCCTTTGTAAACCCATCGGTGACTTGATCGCCGATTATTTGCTTGCAACTCTCTCTCTCACAAAATGATAGTCGATCTCTATATGCTTAGTCCTAACATGAAAAACAGGATTTGCTAACACATAAGTGGCACCAAGATTGTCACACCAAAGACATGGAGTTTGTGTGCGGTGCTGGCAGTCCCCGGCAATGACACCAGAAAAGAACTGCTTCCAGTTGCTCAACAATTAGCAATTGTCTTGCAATGGCCCACCAGCGTGTGGGATCGCGGCAGTTTTCGAGGGTAGAGTATTCAACCCAAATTTGTTGGTTCGACACGATGGGAGTGAAAGGATATTCTTCAGTATTAGCAGTTGAGGTGTCAGCTCAACCACACCTGAAAGATTAGTATCTGCAAGCAGGATATAAGCAGCAAAGGTAGTATGATAGCAACGGTGCCAGAAACGATCTGTTGACAAGGCAGACTATTCCTAACTGAAGTATCAATGGCGCCAGAAAAGTATTGTAGCAGGTAGCAGCAGTGTAATGAGTAACAGTAGTGGCAAGGAACAACAGTAGTGACAGCAGTAGCAAGTAGCAGCAGTAGCGACTAACAGCAGTAGCAAGAAGCAACAGTAGTGGCAGCAGCAGCAGGACAAAGCAAGTAACAGTGGCAGTGGGACAAACTCGTAGGCAATGGATCGGTGATTTGCTGGATGACATTCATCATGCAACAGTTATAACACAAAGAGATATGTGGCTAGCTCCCGTTCGTCGATGTGATGTAGGCATGCATTCCGTGTGTAGTCATACGTGCTTAGGGAAAAGAACTTGCATGACATCTATTGTCCATCCCTCCCGTGGCAGCGGGGTCCAAAGGGATACTACGGGATAACACATTAAGGTTCTCCTTTTAATAAAGAACCGGACCAACGCATTAGCACTTGGTGAACACATGAACTCCTCAAACTATGGTCATCACCGGGAGTGGTTCCGGTTATTGTCACTCCGGGGTTGCCGGTTCATAACACATAGTAGGTAACTACAACTTGCAAGATCGGATCTAAAACACACATATATTGGTGACAACATAATAATTTCAGATCTGAAATCATGGCACTCGGGCCCTAGTGACAAGCATTAAGCATGGCAAAGTAGTAGCAACATCAATCTCAGAACATAGTGGATACTAGGGATCAATCCCCGTCAAAACTAACTCGATTACATGATAGATCTCATCCTACTCATCACCACCCAGCGAGCCTACGAATAGATTACTCACGAACGATGAAGAGCTTCATGGAATTGGAGAGGGAAGAAGGTTGATGATGACGATGGCCACGATCTCCTTGATCTGGAGCCCAAAACGGACTCCAGATCTGCCCTCCAGGGCAAGAACGGGATGTGGCGGCGCCTCTGGATCGTAAAACGCGATGAAATCTTCTCTCTTGATTTTTTCCGGGACGAAATGGAATAAATAGCGCTGGAATTGGGGGCGGCAGAGCCACGTGGGCCCCACAAGCCTGGTCGCCGCGGCCAGGGGGAGGCCGCGGCCACAGGGCTTGTGGCCCACTAGCCCGTCCCCTCTGGTGGATCTTTGTTGGGGAACGTCGCATGGGAAACATTCGTCATTCCCGGTACATTCCCGGTAACTCCGAAAATCTTCCGGTAATCAAATGAGGTCATCCTATATATCAATCTTCGTTTCCGGACCATTCCGGAAACCCTCGTGACGTCCGTGATCTCATCCGGGACTCCGAACAACATTCGGTAACCAACCATATAACTCAAATACGCATAAAATAACGTCGAACCTTAAGTGTGCAGACCCTGCGGGTTCGAGAACTATGTAGACTTGAGCCGAGAGACTCCTCGGTCAATATCCAATAGCGGGACCTGGATGCCCATATTGGATCCTACATATTCTACGAAGATCTTATCGTTTGAACCTCAGTGCCAAGGATTCATATAATCCCGTATGTCATTCCCTTTGTCCTTCGGTATGTTACTTGCCCGAGATTCGATCGTCAGTATCCGCATACCTATTTCAATCTCGTTTACCGGCAAGTCTCTTTACTCGTTTCGTAATACAAGATCCCGTAACTTACACTAAGTCACATTGCTTGCAAGGCTTGTGTGTGATGTTGTATTACCGAGTGGGCCCCGAGATACCTCTCCGTCACACGGAGTGACAAATCGCAGTCTCGATCCATACTAACTCAACGAACACCTTCGGAGATACCTGTAGAGCATCTTTATAGTCACCCAGTTACGTTGCGACGTTTGATACACACAAAGCATTCCTCCGGTGTTCGTGAGTTATATTATCTCATGGTCATAGGAACAAATACTTGACACGCAGAAAACAGTAGCAACAAAATGACACGATCAACATGCTACGTCTATTAGTTTGGGTCTAGTCCATCACATGATTCTCCTAATGATGTGATCCCGTTATCAAGTGACAACACTTGCCTATGGCCAGGAAACCTTGACCATCTTTGATCAACGAGCTAGTCAACTAGAGGCTTACTAGGGACAGTGTTTTGTCTACGTATCCACACAAGTATTGTGTTTCCAATCAATAGAATTATAGCATGGATAATAAACCATTATCATGAACTAAGAAATATAATAATAACTAATTTATTATTGCCTCTAGGGCATATTTCCAACAATCTTTGCGCAGGTATTTTTCATATTTTCTAGAAATATTCTCCGTAAATTTTCAAGACGTTCCGAGAACTTTCATTTCTGCACAAAAACAACACCATGACAATTCTGCTGAAAACAACGTTAGTCCGGGTTAGTTCCATTCAAATCATGCAAATTAGAGTCCAAAACAAGGGCAAAAGAGTTTGGAAAAGTAGATACGATGGAGACGTATCAACTCCCCCAAGCTTAAAACCTTGCTTGTCCTCAAGCAACTCAGTTGACAAACTGAAAGAGAAAGAAAAACTTTGACAAACTCTGTTTGATCTTGTTGTTGCAACTATGTCTAACTCATAACCAGAATTTCAGCAAGATCACAAGTTAACCACATAAGCAAGTGACACAAAGGTCTCACGGTAAACTAATATCAATGGCATAAACAGCTAGCGAGCAAATAATAATGAGTTTCAGATACCAACAATTCAATAAAACAAGCATGAAGCAATATGAATAGGTGGTACCTCGCTAGCTCTTTCTGAGACCGCAAAACATAAATGCAGAGCACTTTCAAATATCAAGGGCTGACTAAACATTGTAATTCATAGCAACGAAGATCCAGTCATAGTCATACTCAATATCAATCAAAAGCAAGGCATAGAAATGACAGAGGTGCTCTCTAATTGGTGCTTATATAAGAAGAGGATGACTCAACAAGAAAATAAATAGACAGGCCCTTCGCAGAGGGAAGCATTGATTTGCAGAGGTGCCAGAGCTCAAGCTTTGAAAACAGAGATAATAATTTTTGGGTGGCACTACAGGAATCAGCTTCTTTGCCGTCTGCCATCACAGACGGCAAAGACAAAATCCTGGACGGCAAAGACAAAACAGCAGACGACAAAGATTCTCACGGCCAGCAAAATTTCTGCGTCAGCCTACGACGGCATAGGACCTTCTTTGCCGTCTGCCCCCCCCCGCCCAAAGCGGACGACAAAGCTCTTTGTCGTCAGCTTTCCTTAGGAGCAGTCGGCAAAGTGCTCGAGACGGCAGCCGACAGGCGTTGCCTCCGTTAGGGGTTAACGGAGGCTTTGCCGTCTGCCTCTTCCTTTATCTTTGCCGTCTGCCTCCCCCTTTATCTTTGCCGTCTGCCTCCTCCTCCCCCCCCTCCACTCTTTGTCGTATTCCTTCCCCTCCATCTTTGTCGTCTGCCTACTCCTCCCCTCCCCCCTCCACTCTTTGTCGTCTGCCTCTCCCCCCTCCACTCTTTGCCGTCTGCCTCTCCACCCCTCCACTCTTTGCCGTCTGCCTCCTCCCCCCCCTCTGCGCCCTCTTCTTTGCCGTCTGCCCACCCTGGAGGCTGACGGCAAAGATCCTATATACACACCCCAGGATGCACATCTGGGTGCCACGTGGCAACTTTGCCATCTGCAAGCTGATGGCACAAGTCTTTGCCATCAGCTGGCAGACGGCAAAGAGCCCATATAGTACCTGTTTTTTTTGTTTTATATTATTTCACAGCACATATATATATATATATATATATATTTGGCAACACATTTATATAATTCACCACACATATATGATATATAGTTCACCACACATATACTTGCCAACACATATATATAATTCACCACACATATATGATATACATATAAATCAATGTACATCCCCATATATCGGAAGAACCAACATACAAAGTATTGCACTGTTTATCCATATATACATATACATATAGTTCAACATTGTTCATCAACTCAAATAAAAACAAGATAATATACATATAAAGTTCATCCATCGACATTGTTCAACTCCATGAATGCCAGCTTCCATGCATGTAGTATATCCAATCTGCAAAAATGTGAATAAGAAAGTCAGAAGAAGAACAAAATATGATGTTTTTCAGCTAATTATGTCATTTTTAGCGGAAAACAAGCTAAGAATATAATATTCATGAGCTAACCAAGGTTCTTATGCCATTTTTAGCTTATTATGGCATTTTGGAGCTAAATGGGTTAATTAAAGCAAGGATAATATGAAAGAGGAGAAGAAAGAGGAGGAGGAGGAGAAGAAGAAGAAATCAAGGAGAAGGAGGAGGAGGAGAAGGACAAGAAGGTCCTTGGCCTTCTCCTCCTCCTCCTCCTTATCCTTCTTCTCTTCTTCTTCTTCTTCTTCTTCTTGTTTCTTTTCATTTTGCCTATTTCTTCTCCTCTTCTCCTCTTGTTGGAGCTAAATTACCTAATGTCTTCCCATCTATGTCGAACAATGTACCAAAAATAGCCTCTCCGATATTCTTTTCAGTGTGCATCATGTCGATATTGTGTGGAAGAAGGAGGTGTTTAAAGTAAGGCAGATCCCAGAAGCATGGCTTGTGAGTCCAGGCGTGTTTTGAATTATACCCCTTGAAATACCCTGGACGCTCTGGATCAGGCTCGAGGGCGTTTAACTGATCCAGGATCAGTTGGCCTGTGAACGGAGGTGGTGCCAAGTTTTTGACAACTTTACCTTTGGTAAAGTTCTTCTTGTCTTTTCTAAACTGATGGTCAGGATTCAGGAATTGTCTATGCAAGTCAAAGCAAGAATACTTCCGACCCTCCTGCAACCAATGAAACTGAAGAGCTGCCTTGCATTGGGGGCATGGGAACCTTCCATGCACACACCATCCAGAGAATACTACTGATAATTTACTAGGGCATGTTCTTATATGTGTAACTTATCTACATCAAATGTGAGCTCATTTCATTTATCCAATTCCTCTCAATAATTTTTACAAGTTTCTGTCCATAGAAGAGCATTGTGAAGGAAGTGCCACTTTGGCATGTCCAAATGGTATAAAAACGTACAATACTTTCCTATGCCCAAATCACCATCCTCCACCAAATTGTAGATCAATCCAAGCATTCATTTGAGCCCAGATTCAACATCCGTATTTTTGCCAAGTGTGGTACTTTGCAAACCAAGTGCCACCTAGACTCCTTCATTTGAGCTAAAAATTTGCCAAGACAGTCTCCTTAGTAGACGATCATCCTCACTCAAAAATCAGGCCCATTGGCCTTGTGAATTTCCCCCACCGCTAATCAAACACTTGGCTGTTAATTCATGTTTGAGCTTATTTCAGTCTTCTCGTGAGATTTTTCTATTGTATTATTCTTACTAACACCTAACGGGGGAGTGATAAACCCACCAGACATGCCTAGACTTCCCAGAACGCGCGACAATGTCACAGTCACGCGGTGACCACGCGGTTGGCATGCTCGTTTACACGCTCTAGAGTTGGGGCCCTCAGACACCATCCAAACCTCGATGTCTTGCCACCACACCATGTATCTATGATTAAATGGATACTTATGTACCTAAACATGAATTTTGGGAAAAATAAAGAGTAAAGTATAATGCAGCTGCAGTTCAAATTTGACGTGCTTCCATCTCAATCGGTGGAAATTTGTCTTTTTCAGGAGCGGTGGATAAAAGATTTTGAGACCCAACAATTAGGTCAATTGTGCATTAAATATGGACTAGTATTTTAGAAAACTGATTTTGTACAATTTTGCAACAAAATATGGTAGATCCTTCACAAAAAAATTGGGCATTAGAAAAATGGAAAATGCATTTTTCGTCCAAAGAAAATGAAAACTTCCTTAGGCAACATTGTTTTCCATTCCAATATGCACCATTGTGCATAATATGAGATTATTTGAACAAAATATGCAATGAATGTGGTCATAAGATTGATCATTTGGCTTGAAAGCCATGAATCTTCACACATGATAACTCATTTCTAAGAATATTTTTTTAAAATAATTGTCATATTACAAGTTTATTATTTTACCTGATAACTTTGTCACATATAATGACACAATGTGAAAGTTTTCCATTTTTTTGATTTGTTTTGAATTTTTCATGCCCATTTCAATATGCGGTAAAAACGGCGGGTATAACCGTTCCTACCTAGTGGTTGAATTATGGAAAACTTTCGGTGTTTCTCTGATTAAATAGATACTTCTATACCTAAAAATTCATTTTGGAAAACATAAAGAGCAAACTATAAGATAGCTGCAGTTCAAATTTGATCCGCTTCCACATGAACCGGCGAAAATTTGTCTTTTTTACAAGAGGTGGATAAAAGCTTTTGACACCCAACCATTTGGTCAATTGTATATTAAATATGTCCTAGTATTTTAGAAAAATGATTTGGTCCAATTTCGCAACAAATATATGGTAGTTTCTTCACAAAAAACTCATTTTGGGTACTCGAAAAATGAAAAATGAATTTTGCGTCCAAAGAAAATGAGAACTTCCTTAGCAAACATTGTTTTCCATTCCAATACGCACCCCTGTGCACAATATGAGATCATTTGAACAAACTATGCCATGAATTTAGCGATAAGATTGATCATTTGGTTTGAAAGCAATGAATCTTCACACATGATAGGTCATTTCTAAGAACACTTTTTAAAAATAATTGCTATATTACAAGTTTATTATTTTACCTGATAACTTTGTCACATATAATGACACAATGCGAAGGTTTTGCATTTACTTGGTATCAGTATTTTATATGTATCAGTAATTATATGGAGAAGATCCATAGGTTCAACATAATTTCAAGAGCATAAGGAGAATATCCATAAGTTCAACATAATTTCAAGATCATAAGGAGAAGATCCATAGGTTCACCATAGCAGTACATAAGTTCAATATCATAAAAGTGCAGATGCACTTGGATAAATAGTCAAATATGAACTCAGTTTTATAGGTTCAAAGAGCAATTGTTTTTTTATAGGGGAAAGGAAATAACAAAAAGTTGTTTGTTTTGTGAGAAAGGGTTCCTTTTTCATATACTTTCCCTCAATAAATAAAAAATTCAAAACAAAAACCGCTACTATTCAGATAAGAATGACACAACTGCAGTTTTACATTAAGGACGTACCCAAATTCTCGTAGTGGGCCAGCCCATCGTCGTACTTGAAGAATCCATTCATGCCCAATGCTTACATCACTAGTGGGGACAGGGCCTATAGACCCGGCCCGTAAGGGGCTTTAGTCCCGGTTGGTGTCCCGGGTCTTAACACGGACCGGGACTAAAGGATCCGTCTATTTATTTTGTTTGTTTGACCCCAAAAGGTACCTTATTTATTTATTTTTCAAATTTTATTTTTGAATATTCTTTGATTTGTTTTTAAGTTTTATTTCAATTTTTAAATCTTTGATTTATTTGACAATTTAATCTCTAATCACCCATCCTCACTGCTCTAGCGTAGATTACTCATTTCAAATCGTCTAACTTCTCGGCCGGTCACCCCTCCTTTCAGTGCTTCAGCCCGAGCACGCTTAACTTCCTAGTTCTATCGCCCCTAGTTGCCAAGTTTGCACTTGTTGTTCTCCTGACAATAGTAAGCTATCAATCCTAAACAACCTAGGTTTGATGTCATGTCACATGATTTAATTTTTTGAATTCAAACAATTATTAAAATAAACAAAATAAGTAATAATAATAGTGAATTTCAATGAGAACAACCTAAAGATTTTAAATAAAATTATTTTTTCTTATTTTTATGGAAAAAACTTCTTTTTGCCATAACTTTTTTTACATTTGGAATTTTGAGCATCTGAGAAAACTTCACCGGGCAAGCCCCGGTGAAATCGATTCCCAATTTTCTCTAGTTTTTTTTATATATTAAACTTTTTTTATGTCGTATGCAAAAGTTATGGCCGTTTTACATTTTTCCCTTTTTTGAAAAAACGGTCAAAATTCATATCTCAAAATTTGTATACCAACTAGGCACTAAAACCTAACTACATCTCAAAGGATTTTATTTTTTGAAGATTTTAGCATTTTTGTTTATTTTCTACAAAACTAAAAAAGACGGTCCAGGGAGGGTAGAGTTTGAAAATTTCAGAATCCCCTTCAGCCAAGAGTCCAATCATACCCGTCGACTACATTTGCTAGCACCGTCCCCGCCAGAATCACAACTAAGGTTAACCAAGCCAGATTTAACCCTTTCTAACTTTATTTGCTATGTTGAGCCAAATGACCCTGAAATTGAAAAGAACTATAATGAACTCTGAAAATGTTGAAACTTGGCATGGTATCATCATTTCATCAACATAGCTTGTGTTAAAAAGTTGAGAGGGTTACGACAAAAACTGGATGCACTTCGTGTACAAACTGGACCATCTCCTTCGAAGTATCACGGTTTCGGACGAAAACCCATCTGCTAGAAAGATATATTATTTTTTACTTATTTCAACTTTAGACATTGTATGCATTTTGTGCATTCAATATAAACCATTCAAAACCACATCCTAAATTTCGACCCTTTATAACTTCATTTGCTATTTTTCATGCATTTAATGATTTTTTGACCTAAATGACCTTGAAATTGAAAAGCCCGACAAATGAACTCTGAAAAGGTTGAAACTTGGCATCGTATCATCATCTCTCCCACATAGCATGTGCTAAAAAGTTGAGAGGGTTACGTCAAAAACTGGATGCACTTCGTGTACAAAATGAACAATCTCTTTCGAAGTATCAGGGTTTCGAACGAAAACTCATCTATTGCAAAGGGATTTCATTTTTTCGAACTTATTTGAACTCCATACTTTTTGTGTGTTTAAAATACACCATTTAAAGCCACATCATAAATTTTCAATATTTTCTGACTTCATTTGGTATTTTTCATGCATTTACTTACTTTTTTGAGCTAATTGACCCTGAAATTGAAAAGCACTACAAGTGAACTCTGAAAAGGTTGAAAGTTGGCATGGTATCATAGTTTCACCCACATGGCATGTGCTAAAAAGTTGAGAGAGTTACGATAAAAACTAGATGCACTTCGTGTACAAACTGGATCATCCTTCGAAGTATCAAGGTTTGAGACGAAAACCCATCTGCTACAAAGGCATTTTATTAAAATGATTTTAATTCCATACTTTTTATGCATTCAATATGCACCATACTATAACATGTTAAAATCTACAGAAAGTACTAACAAAAAATAATAAAGAACAACAATTAAATGGCTAAAACAACTATATAAGCAAAACAATATTGTTTTAATTAAAATCTAAATTTAAATTATTCTAAAAATAACCAAATAAATCTTACTGTGATAACAATCTAACAGATGACTAGGAGAAAAAAGAATTAAATTAAAAACTATTTGTAAACTCAAGTTATTCACAATTTGGGTTTGAAGCAAATTTGAACAAATTCAAATTTAAACCATTCAAATTTAAAAACTAATTGCACAAACAAAAACTAGACAAAATTTTGAATCTAATGAAAAAAGAATCACTCAAAAAAATTAAATATCCTAAAAGATATAAGCAATTTAAAACAGAAACTACAAACAGAAATAAAATTTAAAAACAGGAAAAAATAAAAATACAAAACCCCTTTAGTCCCGGTTCGTGTCTCGAACCGGGACTAAAGGTCTACCCTTTAGTCCCGGTACTAAAGCCTCCAAACCCTTTAGTCCCGGTTCGAGACACGAACCGGGACTAAAGGTCCCTTTTGAACCGGGAATAAAGACCGACCGGCGCCCTTGTCGTTCGAACCGGGACAAATGCTAACATTAGTCCCGGTTCGTAATGGAACCGGGACTAATGTGTGAATTGAGCTGGTACGGAAGCCCTTTTTTCTACTAGTGCATACTTTTTTTTGGGTGTATAGTGAAGTAACTATTGTACTACATTGCTTGGCATGCCCTCGTCTCGCCTCTAGCTCTCCGCTAATGGCCTGGCCCAACATTGTAGCTCCTTAGAGCAGTTTTGGAAAGGTTGCATGGACAGGTTTTGATCGGTTTTAAAACCTTCTCTGCGGTTTATTCTTCTTCCATGTTTCAATGTGATTTCCGTAACGATCTCATCTTTTTCTCAAATTGGTTTCTTTTTCTCTGTATGTCTTTTCTCTTTGTTCTTCATTTTTCAAATACATGTTAATGTTTTTTATACATGTTGAATATTTTCTTAAAACATGTTGAATACTTTTCTAAAATACGTGTTGAACATTTATCAATTCACATTGATGAAAATATGTAACACAAAACTTTTATTTATTAATGTGAAAAGCATTTTTTTAATGTTTAGACATTTTTTAAAACGCCATGAACATTTTTCTCAATGGTACGAAGTAGTATATTAAATTGTGTAAGAATTTTTCAAACATCTCATGAACATATTTTTTAAACCCATGAATATATTTTTTTTAGAAAAGGAGGTTTGCCTCCGGCCTCTGCATCAGGGCGATGCATCCAACCATTTTATTTAATGAAACGAAGCAAACATTCAGCGGTTCCGAACCAGGTCCAAAATAACAGAAAATTACATAAATGGATAATAAAAAGCCACAACCGGCTACAAATATAGGCCTAGATGCCTAATCATCTATCCTATTAGTGGACCGCCATCCAAACCGGTTGTATATATCTCGTGCTACCATCTCTCATCGGATAGACCAGGTAACCAAAGGCTCCCTGATTTTCACAGGTGTGAGTAACGACCATATACGGATCCACGCCGATGCCGTGTGGAGTACCTGCAAGAAATTGACATTTGATAATCTGTTAAAGTTCACATCATTTCTGCAATTCCAAATAGCCCAGATCAATGCACATGCTCCTATACGAATATGTGTGGCAATATACATGTTTACCCCATTTAGCCACGTCCCAAACAACGTATCAATGCTATCCGGTGGTGTAATGTTGAAAGCTATATGGACTGTTTGCCATAGAATTTTAGCAAGTGGGCAATGAAGAAAAAGGTGTTTGATAGTCTTCTCATGATCAGAGAAGGAACAACGTTTATCCCCGCCCCCCAATTTCTCTTAGCCAAATTATCTCTGGTTAGAATCACCTTCTTATGGACAAACCACATGAAAATTTTGATCCGTAAAGGGACTTTAACTTTCCAGATATTATTGGACTTGGGAATAGTAGATGTATTTATGATGCTTAAATACATGGACTTCACAGAAAACACTCCATTGGGCGTTAGCTTCCAATGAAACTTGTCCGCCTCCTCCGATAAGCAGACATCCATGAGTCTTGTAACTAAATGCAGCCATGCATCCCATCTATGTCCTATCAATGCTCTCCGGAACTGAATATTCAGAGGATTAGACTGTAATATTGTGGCAACGTATGGGTCCTTACGTTGAACAATATTATAGATAGATGGATAGTGTATGGCTAGAGGCAAGTCCCCCATCCATGTATCCTCCCAGAATCTAGTTGACTTCCCATCACCTACAACAAATCTTGATTTTTGAAAGAAGGTTGTTCTCACTGACATCAAGCCTTTCCAAAATGCTGAATCATTGGGATTTAGTAGCACCTGAGCTAGAGTTTTAGTTTGTAGGTACTTATTACGCAAAATTTATACCCACATAACCTCCGTCTCCATAGAAAGTCTGAACAGCCATTTGCTTAGCAGACATATATTCTTTACCTCTAAATTTTCAATTCCCAACCCTCCCTGATCTTTAGGCCTGCAAATAATATCCCACCTAGTAAGTCGGTATTTTTTCTTAATTTAGTCACTTTGCGAGAAGAACCGAGATCTATAAAAGTCTAATCTTTTTCGTACCCTGACTGGTACAAGAAAGAAGAAGGAAAGAAGGAACACATTGGCATGCTCGTGAGAACCGAGTTAATAAATTGTTAATGAAGCACACGACATTGGAATATATATATATATATATATATATATATATATATATATATATATATATATATATATTATTGTATGTCATTTTCAAATCAAGGAATTGAAAGTGTATGTACTGAAATGAAACACATGACAAACTTCTTAGTAGCACACCACACCACACCACACCAATCAACATGAAACAACACAAAAGGTAGTGAATTGAAACACATAACTAGCTAGGACTCATACGACTTAAACATCACCAGGGGTGTTAGGCATGGCAGCCTCTGGCCGGCTGATGAACCCGAGGTGGGTGAGTAACGCCCACAGAAGTGTTATCAGCTCGCCACCCCGCGCAATGGCCTCGGCATGGGCGGCGACATTGTCCGACGGGGCGGCATAGAGTATCATCTCAGACCAGAATTCTGCGAGGAGCTCCCATGCCACCTCTTCTCCTTCATTTCCCGCCAGCTCCACCAGCTTCTTCCCGAGCTCCGCACCATTCTTGAGCAGGTCGTGTGCCTCTTCAGACCCGGCACTCAGCGCCTGGACCAGCGCTTCAGGACTCAATGACGCCTGCCCGGTGTTGCCGGATGCCGCGAGTGCGCGCTTGGCTTTTTTCTTGATGCCCTTGTACAAGCTTTTGCACCACTCGTTGTTGTCGGGGAGTAGATCTGGGACATAGGCTACCAAGTAGGCACAATAGCGTGACAAGTGTGTGGCGGCAATCTCATTAGCAGAGTCAGCCTGGCGGAGTGGCTCCGATGTTCTCACTTCAAGGATGCTCGTGGCAATGTGGGCCACAAGCATGGTATCAGCTACACCTTTGACGCCATTCGATGTTGAGAGCGGATTGTTGTCGGCCTGCAGTTGTAGCCTTGTACAAAGGGATGCCACGCCATTGCTTCTGTTCTTCCAATTGGGGCTTCTAAGTGGCTTGAGGAGAGCTGCCTTCACTGCTCTTGGTACCTTCTTCCTGTGAAGCAGTGGGATGAGGCGTCCGAGAAGAGGCACTGGGGTTGTGCTTGGGTGGAGTGCCAAGACTGAGCATTGGTTCATTTTGTCCACCCAATGATTTAGCAGCTTGCATTTTCTACGCAGCACAAGGCTAAGCATCTTCTTCTTCCAATGTGATTTCTGCCACGAAGAAGCATGCCTAACATAGGAGCAGATCAGGAATACTTTAGTCCAGTTAGAGCAGATGTAACAAGCAATCTCCCGCACCTCCGAAAGCACAACTAGTGCCGCAAGCAAACCCACTGGGGCAAGATCGAAGAAAATATTTCCATATTGTATCTGGTTCGAAGAACTATAGAAAAAATCTTCATGTTCATTCTGGAACGAAGGATGGAAATTCAGAAAACACTGCATCTGTCCATGATGTGGCCATCCCATAAAAGCATACAGCAAAATCACAACTGTTATGAGCAATAGATATAATAAGCTCAAACCCATGGTTAGAAGTGAAATAGATATGCTCAAAATGGGTAGCCAACTGCTTGAATATGAGGTTGGGAGAGATGAATAATAATAATCATGAAGGAAAGAAAGCTCATGTGCAATCATCCCAAGTGATCTTTCATCATCAACATCCTGGAGCAACACGTGTGACAATAAGTTATGGGCCTTGATGAAACCAAACTCAGCAATTGTATGCCTTGTAAATCGACATCTTAACAACTTGAACAATGCAAACGAAAAGCATATATCTTTTAGCTGCTTGGTTGAATACCTCGGAAATATATCATCCTCTAACCTCCAAACTTTATCAGTGGTCACTAAATTGTTGTTGTCTATCCCTGTCCCATCAGCTTGGTTAAATAACCATTTGATACTATAACCATGAGGCTCCTTCTGTACCAATGTTGTGTCCTCTCCCGTAACTATGAGTGGAGGAAGGGAATGCTCACTTGTTAGCTTGGCTTTTAGTTGCTCCATGTATCCAACAATGAAATGAGGATTGCGCCCAAATGCTAATGACCTGCTTGCCCCATACCAAGCATAATATTTGAGAAGTAGCTTGGCAATGAGAAGAGAAAACAATGGAAGAACCGGTAATCCATTTGCAAGATCCATATGCTTTATGGACCATTGTCTCGTTGAATAATATCCCCCTCCTAGGTAGTACACGACAATGTACGAGGTCCATATTGCTTGAACAAGCAGTACAGTGCCAGGAAGGGTAATGTTTCGTCCTTTGTTGTCATCACCAGCAACTATTGTAGTGGTGTTGGCGCCAGCAATCTGAACAAGACTAGCCCATACGAACACAGTGTAAATGTGGCTACGTGTACTGCACCACCCTGGTATTATGTGTGCATCGGAGGAAATAGTGACAACACCTAGATTACTATCGACGGTAGAGACAACATAGGAGAGGATGGGCACGAACAAGGTGGTGGCACCAAGGAAGAGGAAGCTGGTAAGTGGATGGTGACGGTAGCGCTGACCATAGGCACCGATCCCAACAATAACTCCTATCACGATGGTGCTGGCCACCAGCAGAGCGTTCACTCTCATCAACTGCCCATCTATGTGCTTAGAGAAGTCAGTGGTTGCTTGGTCGGAGCAGTTTCCGACGCCCATAATCTGCTTAACACACATATCAAATTCAAACATCAGTACAAGTTGAAGATGTTGACAAACACGCAAAAAGAATACAACCATTCGTCCAATGATGCTATGCTGCAATGTAAGCATTCAATTGATTCACTGATAGAACAACATTAAGACCAAACTAGCTCATAGATTCTTGTACTAAAGGAAATGATAAGCTTACACAAGGGTGGCAATCGGACTGCTGGAGTACCAGAGTATTGTTTCCTTGAGCGTCGGTTTTCAACCATGCGTGCTACGAGGTCATGGAAATATGTGTGTTATCTATTGCTACTAGCAGTCCATCCTGACATTTGCAAATGCACCATTCTCCTGATATAACTAATATATGCCTTTTTTTTCCTTTTTGTCTTTTTCATTTTTTCCACTTTTCCTTTGTTCCCTTTATTCCTTGGATCTGGATGCTAGACATGTTCTTTATTCCATGGTTCTTTGTAAAAACAAAAGAGCAAAATAGCTTTGGTACGTATCTGTTCGTCTCACTCACACTTTTTCATGTACTCAAGATTACCTTCACCCGGTGGCTTGGACTACATGTTGCTATGCACAGGAGCTCCATAAGATTCAGCCCTTGTTGAAATACGCTGCACATCTTTCTCATTCGCTTACGCTTATAAATAAATGTGTTGGTCGGTTAATGCAATTCAATCAAAACGGCACGGAGTGACCAGCCCCGGATTTTTTGAGCTGAAAACAGCTGAGCATTTAAGCATGCAATTCAACATGGCTAAGGAGATCGGCGCCTAATTTAAGAAGTGAAATTTTTTAGTGTAGCCTCAATTGATATATGAATCCTCCCTGATCTTCCTTTTTCCTCATGCATGTGAAGATAAAATAAAATCGAAATGTACAATAAATAAACTATTTTTCTGCTGTTTCCAGATAAATATGGTTCTAGTTATGATTGTCCAAATGTATACCTTTTTGAGTTAGACCAAGTTTTCACCGTAAATAGAAAAAGGAAAAAAAAGGTTTCACAAATTAATAGAAAATAGACCAAGTTCTCAGAAGAATGCATCAACATGTACAAGATCAAATGAAGAGATTGTGAACATATATTTCATGATTGATCTGAATCTGATGGAACTGATTGGATGTTATAAATTTTGGTAGTTGAATCATATGCACACCGTCTCTCGTTTGTTAGCACATCAAATTCAATTGCGATGATTCCGCGCGCTGGCAAGATGTCCTATCGCTTTATGTCCGGCTGTGTGAGTGTGACTGTCAACTGAGCTAAATTTGTGATACTTCCTCCATTCCACAATGTAGTGCGCATGCGCTTTGCGAGGTCTAAATTTCACCATAAATTTAACCAATGAGACAGATTGCGATGGGAGCAAAAGTTATATTATTGAATTCGTATATGAATGAAGTTTTTGATGGTACAGTTTTTCCTTCCGTTGCAATCATCCACATTGATTAAATCCATTGTTAAACTTAAAACTTAAAAACCGAGGACGCACTATATTATGGAATGGAGGGAGTAGAAGCTTTAGACAGTAGGAGAATCATGTGTTCCAAACTCCAAAGTGTGAACAATACGGTATTTGGCACTTTGGCCTCCCTTTGATCGATGTTGTCTTCGATCCCTGACGTACTCCCTTGTATCTAGTTGCCGGGCTTCATGGAGCCCTTTATTAGAAACGTTCAAAAATCACATTCTGAAGCTTTGAAAAATAAAAAATAAACCATACATTAACATATGGGTGTATACTATATGCATGTAAATTTTGAGGATAAAATACATTGATTCGTAAGATACACAAAAAAATGAAAATCATTGGTTTTATATAGGGAACGGTGCACAGTGCACCATGCTGTTCACTATTTTCAAAATTAGCAATTTTTCATCTTTGTCTAGCTCACGATGTCAATGTATTTTCTCATGAAAATTTGCACCCATGTACAGTATACATTTGCATGGCATTGTGTGCCTTTTTTCAGATTTTTTAAAAACTTCAAAATATCTGGTTGACTTTTTCAATAAGAACAAGCATCGACAAAATGCATTTCTTATCTATTTATTGACTTCTAGAAAATGAAAACCAGTTCAGGCTGGCTTTTGCTTGCTTGTTGAAAAAGTTTTTGATGGTATCTTTTCTGAAAACTGAGCTCATTTATACATAACCGTCCATTTGGACAATATGAACGGGCATTCTCCCTTGATAAAATAAAATAAACAATTAGACCTATATATATGTGATGATGACTAGTGGGTGCGACTTGTCTCACTTATAGCATGATATGGTGCAGCCTCACATCAAGCAATGCCAAAACTCGCGGGGAGGCCACCGCGATGGGATCCCGCGGCTGCAACCTAGATGCAGCTCCCGCGCCGCGCCATCGAAGACGAAGCGGGCGAGCAGGGAGAAGAGCTAACACGGGAAGGGTGAAATACCGTAGAATGATTGTTATGCGGTTTGAGTTCAAAAAAAACACGGGAAGGCTGGAGAGGAGGTAGAAGAAGTCCCGCCGTTGCCACAGGCCGGCTGAAGGCCGCCGTCAACGGCGGCAAGGAGAGGCCTAATCGCCCCCGAGTCGCCCCCGAGTCGCCTACGTGAGACGACGCGAGGGGGGGTGGGGAATCTTCACCACCCTGGTATTACTACCAATATTACATATATTTAACCCAAATGATAATGCCCACACGTGTGACATGTTTCTACTTTGCCCTCATGCCAACTCTTATTTTACCCAAATGATAATATCCATTCTGTTTTGCATGAATCTTCAAGGAATCTGTTGAAATTTCAGTGCAACGTAGGCATCATCGTGTTTGTGGGCGTTTGAGAGTTCGCCCACACGACCCGCATCGTGTGGTAGACAGCTACGATCTGTGGGCAAACCAGTTTCTGTCCACATAGTCACCACCTAGTCCACGCGTGTGTGGGCGAACTGTTTTTCGCCCACACAACGCTCGTCTGTTGCTAGATGGCAACTGTGTTTGTGCGTATGTGGCAACTAGGTAAACTCACATGGCAACTATGATTGATTGCTAGATGACAACTGCAGTTGCGCGTACGTGCCAACCTGATAAACATATGTGGCAACTATGATTAACATACATAACAATTATGGTTGGACCACATGTGACAACTAGTTAAACACATATGAAAACTATCTCCGGATAACTAAAGTGTCATCCCGGAGGTCACTATAGTTAACCAAAACAGAGCGAGTTGTCATGTTTTCTCAACTACATTTGCCACCTCGGATTACTAAAGTTGTCATTCTTGAGGGATAACTAAAGTGTCATCCCGCGGGTAACAAACGTAGTTGCACCACACGCAGGGATGGGAATGAATAATACTTGTTGGGAGTGTGGTCCAAAGTAGTTGCGCCTACACGCGTTTTAGAACCGAACAGGTTCCTCTTTCTTACATGACATGTTTAACAGCCATCGGCTTAGAACATAACCAATATAACTCCAAGACAATCTTCCTTGCCCTTGGCAAACAAAGAGAGAATCGGCTCAAGGGCATATGATGTGACTTGTGATATAGGCCTTCCAACCGCTTTTAACAAGATAATTAAGCTACTGTAATTTAATTTGTGGTAGCTTTAGAAACACCATCTATACTACTAGTAAATATATGTAATCTTGCAACAGACTGTAAATACTAGTAAATATATGTAATCCCGCTAGAGATCCGGTCAGCGGCACAAAGCATGGTGGTGGTCTTCAACATGGCCTTCACCTTCATCATCGCCCATATCTTCATCATGATGCTCTACCACTTCAAGTTCGGCCCCTTCTACTTCTTTGGCGTCTGCGAGCTCCTCATGACCGCCTTCATCTAGTTCTTCCTGCCGGAGACCAAGGGCATCCCCATCGAGGAGATGGGCCGGATCTAGGCCACGCATTGGTACTAGAAGCGCTTCCGTGCTTTGTTGAGGGCAATGGCAGACTCCGAAATGTCCACTTGACGTCATCCAACGCCGTATGACCAACATCGATGGACTGGCTCAGTCCATCATAGTTTTGATGATTGATCTCCTTTGGCTAGATATATATCCCTAGTGTGGTCGTTAGCTAGAGGATGTTTATCATAGAGTTAGTTATTAATTAGTTTGGGGAAAACCTAGTTAATTATGTGGATTAATGTTGATGCGTAGCAGGAATTGAACGACTCGACAAATTAATCTACTACTACTGTGCCGATCCTGGTAAATAATATACCACGACTTTGGTGTTTAGAGATTGAAGAGCGTCCATTTACGACGTACAAATCCATATATATGTAACCAAATGTTGGGAAGCAGTAAGTTATAATTATATGCCCTTAAGCAGCAACACAACACCAATCAAGATCAAATCAAACAATCAGAAATTGTAATGAAGCGAAACACATGACAACAACAGTTCTTTTAGTAGCACACCACACCACACCACACCAATCAAGATGAATCGAAAGAACAAAAAAGTAGTGAATCGAAACACATGACACGGGCAGTTTTTTAGTAGCACATCACACCAGACCACACAGCACCAATCAAGATGAACGACAGAACAGAAAAGTAGTGAATCGAAACACATGACTAGTAGTACTTGTGTACGACTTAAACATCACAACGAGCGTTGTTAGGCGTGGCGGGCTCTGGCCGGCTGATGATCCCGACGTGGGTGAGCAAGGCCCACAGGAGCGTTATCAGCTCCCCGCCCCGCGCAATGGCCTCGGCGTGAGCGTCCGAGGGGGCGGCATAGAGGATCATCTCGGACCAGAAGTCCATGAGGACCTCCCATGCCTCCTCTTCTCCTTTATCCTCCAACAGCTCAATCAGCTTCTTGCCGAGCTCTGCGCCATTCTTATGATCAAAGTAGGCGCAGTAGCGTGACAAGTGTGTGGCGGCGATCTTATGATCAAAGTCATCCTTCCCCGATCTACTCACTTCCAGGATGCTCGTGGCAATGTGAGCCACCAGCATTGTATTAGCAATACCTTTGACGCCATTGGACTGTGAGAAAGGGTTGTTGTCGGCCTGCAGTTGTAGCCTTGTGCATAGGGATGCCACGCCATTGCTTCGGTTCCTCAGTGGCTTGAGGACGGCAGTCTTCACAGCTGTCGGTACCTTCTTCCGGTCAAGCACAAGGATGAGGCGATGAAGAAGAGCCAGTGGAGTTGTTCTTGGGTTGAGGGTCAATACTGAGCACTGGTTCATTTTGTCCACCCAATGATTTAGCAGCTTGCATTTTCTGCGTAGCACAAGGCCTAGTAACTTGTTCTTCCAAGGTGATTGCTGCCAAGAAGAAGCATGCCTAACATAGTGGCAGATGAGGGATACTTTAGTCCACTTAGAGCAGATGTAAGAAGCAATCTCCCGCAGCTCGGAAAGCACAACTAGTGACGCAAGTAAAAATACGGGTACATCATCCAAGTACCACTTTCCATAATGTTTCCAGGTCAATGTATCACATTCCATGATACATTCAATCTGTGAATCATTCCATGAAGCTTCCCCCGGCATATAAAGAGTTTCATCCAACATATAGAACAAGCTCTAACCCATGCTTAAGAGAGATATAAATATGCTCAAAATGGGCAGCCAACTCCTCGAATATGAGGTTGTGAGAGATGAACAATAATAATCGTGAAGGAAAGAAAGCTCAAGTGTAATCACATCAAATGCTCTTTCATCATCACTATCCTGGAGCAACATGTGTGGCAATAAGTTATAGGCCTTCATGAAACAAGTCTCAACAATTGTATGCCTTGCAAATCGGCATCTTAGCAGCTTGAACAACGCGAATGAAAAGCATAAATCTTTAAACTGTTCCCTTGAAGACCTCGGAAGCATGTCATCCTGCAACTGCCAAACTTTGTCAATGGTCACTAAGCTGTTGTTTTCAATCCTTGCCCCATCAGCTTGGTTGGATAACAATTTGAGACTGTAACCACAAGGCACCCTTTTAAGATTTATCAATCTTATGTCCTCTCCTGCAACTATGAGTGGAGGAAGGGAATGCTCAGTTGTTGGCCCGACATGCTGCTTTTCATCTTTTAGCTGCTCCATGTATCCAACAATGAGATGTGGATTGCGCCCAAATGCTAACGAACTTCTTGCACTGTACCATGCATAATATTTGAGAAGGAGTTTAGCAACGATAAGAGCAAAGGATGGAAGAAGGACCAATACGTCTCCGGGCTCCACATTCTTTAGCGACCATTGTCTCGGTGAATAAAAATCCTTTCCTAGCAAATTAACGGCAAGGTAGGAAGTCCATATTGCTTGAACAAGCAGTACTGTGGCAGGAGGGGTGATGTTGCGACCTTCCTTATCATCACCAGCAACTATTGCAGTGGTGTTGAGGCCAGCAATCTGAATAAGACTAGCCCATACGAAGACAGAGATGATGTGGTCCTGTGTGTGACAACTCCCTGATATGATGTGTGGACCAGAGAAAATGGCGATGACATCTTGATTACCAATGGTAGAGTTAACATACGAGAGGATGGGCAGGAACAAGGTGTTGCACTGGTGGAAAAACAGGCTTCCGTCCAGCCCCATAAGTCGCGAAGCTGTAGGAACCGCGACTAATGGGACGTTTAGTCGCGCTTCTGGAGGTGAACCGCGACCAAAGGCCTAGGCCCAGGGCGCTCGGTGGCCAGCTGGTGCACGTGAGGGGCTTTAGTCGCGGTTGGCCAGGACAACCGCGACTAAAGGCCTTCGGGCACCTTTAGTCACGGTTTGCCAGGCCAACCGCAACTAAAGCCCCTCCCCTATATATACCCATCCAGCAGCCAACACTTAGCCATTTAGAGCCATTCTCTTCACACTTAGGGTTTAGGTTTGCTTTTGGTTCCTCTTATGCACATAAGGTGTTTGATGAAATGCCCCAAGAGCATGAAACAAACATGACATGAAGTGTTGGAGCCACACTCCTCGATCGCGGTTAGCAACTTGATGAACCTTTGATGTGTCATTGATAAAATATGCATGTGTGTAGTTCATTGTTTAATTTATATTGTTTGTAGCTAGTTAGTTTAACAAATGCATGATGGTTAATTATATATTTTATATTATAATAATGCAGATGAATCGGCAATGGATGTACGTTAACCGACTCTCCGGCGAGTTCACTACGGGTTTGAAAGATTTCCTCGTAGTGGCTAATGCGAACAAGCGGGGGGGTTTTGTTATCTGTCCATGTGTTAACTGTAAGAATCAGAAGGGTTACTCTTCCTCAAGAGATGTTCACATGCATCTGCTTCGGCACGGTTTCATGCCAAGCTATAATTGTTGGACCAAGCATGGAGAAAGAGGGGTTATAATGGAAGAAGATGAAGAAGGGGATGATTTCATCGATGAAAGCTATCTTGCTCATTTCGGTGATACTTTCATGGAGGATGCTGAAGGTGAAGGGGAAGGTGAAGAAGAGGCACGTGATGATCCCGTTGATGATCTTGGTCGGACCATTGCTGATGCACGGAGATGCTGCGAAACTGAAAAGGAGAGGGAGAATTTGGATCGCATGTTAGAGGATCACAGAAAGGCGCTGTACCCCGGATGCGATGATGGTCTGAAAAAGCTGGGCTGCACACTGGATTTGCTGAAATGGAAGGCAGAGGCAGGTGTAGCTGACTCGGCATTTGAAAACTTGCTGAAAATGTTGAAGAATATGTTTCCAAAGGATAACGAGTTGCCCACCAGTACGTACGAAGCAAAGAAGGTTGTCTGCCCTCTAGGTTTAGAGGTTCTGAAGATACATGCATGCATCAACGACTGCATCCTCTACCGCGGTGAATACGAGAATTTGAATGAATGCCCGGTATGCACTGCATTGCGTTATAAGATCAGAGGCGATGACCCTGGTGACGATGTTGAGGGCCAGAAACCCAGGAAGAGGGTTCCCGCCAAGGTGATGTGGTATGCTCCTATAATACCACGGTTGAAACGTCTGTTCAGGAACAAAGAGCATGCCAAGTTGTTGCGATGGCACAAAGAGGACCGTAAGTCGGACGGGGAGTTGAGACACACCGCAGATGGAACGCAATGGAGAAAGATCGACAGATGGTTCAAAGATTTTGCAGCTGACGCAAGGAACATAAGATTTGCTCTAAGTACGGATGGCATGAATCCTTTTGGCGAGCAGAGCTCCAGCCATAGCACCTGGCCCGTGACTCTATGCATCTACAACCTTCCTCCTTGGTTGTGCATGAAGCGAAAGTTCATTATGATGCCAGTGCTCATCCAAGGTCCGAAGCAACCCGGCAACGACATCGATGTGTACCTAAGGCCATTAGTTGATGAACTTTTACAGCTGTGGGGTGGTGTCCGTGTGTGGGATGAGCACAAACAAGAGGAATTTGACCTACGAGCGTTGCTTTTCGTAACCATCAACGATTGGCCTGCTCTTAGTAACCTTTCGGGACTGTCAAATAAGGGATACAATGCATGCACGCACTGCTTACATGAGACTGAAAGTGTACATTTGCCAAATTGTAAGAAGAACGTGTACCTTGGGCATCGTCGATTTCTTTCGAAAATTCATCCAGTAAGAAAGAAAGGCAAGCATTACAACGGCAAGGAAGATCACCGGCCGAAGCCTGCGGAACGCACTGGTGCTGAGGTATTTGATATGGTCAAGGATTTGAAAGTCATCTTTGGAAAGGGTCCTGGCGGACAATCAGTTCCGAAGGGAGCTGACGGGCACGCAGCCATGTGGAAGAAGAAATCTATATTCTGGGAGCTAGAATATTGGAAAGTCCTAGATGTCCGCTCTGCAATCGACGTGATGCACGTTACGAAGAATATTTGCGTGAACCTCCTAAGCTTCTTGGGCGTGTATGGGAAGACAAATGATACAAAGGAAGCACGGCAGGACCAGCAACGTTTGAAAGACCCTGATGACCGGCATCCGGAATGGTTTCAAGGTCGTGCCAGCTACGCTCTGACCAAAGAAGAGAAGGTCATCTTTTTTGAATGCCTGAGCAGTATGAAGGTCCCTTCTGGATTCTCGTCCAATATAAAGGGAATAATAAACATGGCGGAGAAAAAGTTCCAAAACCTGAAGTCTCACGACTGCCACGTGATTATGACGCAATTGCTTCCGATTGCTTTGAGGGGGCTCCTGCCGGAAAATGTTCGAGTAGCCATTGTGAAGCTATGTGCATTCCTCAATGCAATCTCTCAGAAGGTAATCAATCCAGAAGTTCTACCACGGTTACAGAACGATGTGATCCAATGTCTTGTCAGTTTCGAGTTGGTGTTCCCGCCATCCTTCTTCAATATTATGACGCACCTCCTGGTTCACCTAGTCGAAGAGATTTTCGTTCTCGGTCCTGTATTTCTACACAATATGTTCCCCTTCGAGAGGTTCATGGGAGTATTAAAGAAATATGTTCGTAACCGTGCTAGGCCAGAAGGAAGCATCGCCAAGGGCTATGGAAATGAGGAGGTAATTGAGTTTTGTGTTGACTTTGTTCCTGACCTTAAGCCGATTGGTCTTCCTCGATCGCGGCACGAGGGGAGACTAAGTGGAAAAGGCACGATCGGAAGGAAATCAACGATATGTATGGACGGCCATTCTCTGACTGAAGCACACCACACTGTACTGACCAATTCCAGCTTGGTGGCTCCGTACTTTGAGAAACACAAGAATATTTTACGCTCTGACAACCCGGGGAAGCCTGAATCCTGGATTAGGAAGGCCCACATGGAGACTTTCGGCAGTTGGTTGAGAAAACATTTAATGAATGACAATGATGTTGTAGATCAGCTGTACATGTTGGCCAAGACACCATCTTCGACTATAACGACTTTCCAAGGGTACGAGATAAATGGGAATACATTTTACACGATCGCCCAAGATAAAAAGAGCACCAACCAAAACAGTGGTGTCCGCTTTGATGCAGCAACCGAGAATGGGCAAGAGGTCACATATTATGGTTACATAGAGGAGATATGGGAACTTGACTATGGACCCTCCTTTAAGGTCCCTTTGTTCCGGTGCAAATGGTTCAAGCTAACAGGAGGTGGGGTAAAGGTGGACCAGCAATACGGAATGACAATGGTGGATTTCAACAATCTTGGTTACCTTGACGAACCATTCGTCCTAGCGAAAGATGTCGCTCAGGTTTTCTATGTGAAGGACATGAGTAGCAAACCGAGGAAACGGAAAGATAAGAAAACGATCAGTACATCATGCGATGATCCAAAGCGCCACATTGTTCTTTCAGGGAAAAGAAACATCGTGGGAGTGGAGGACAAGACAGACATGTCAGAAGATTATAATATGTTTGCTGAAATTCCGCCCTTCAAAGTGAACACCGACCCAAGCATTAAGTTAAATGATGAGGATGCTCCATGGATACGGCACAATCGTAAGCAAGCAGGGACACAAGGGAAGAAATGATGTGTAATAATTTATTGTACCAAACTTTGTTGAATGGATCATGTGAATTATATTACCCGTGATGTGTTTGGTGTCCATTTTCGAATGATTCGAGATACCACTGATGATACATGAAATTTGGAGTGATTTAGTCATACTCCTTCCTAGGCGTATAATATGCATACTCGTAGTCTTCATAGCCGCCGTCGTCGTTGTAGTGGTAGTCGTCGCCTTCTAAGTTGCCGCCGTCGTCGTCGCTGCTGTCGTCGCTGTCGTCGGGCGGCGCTCGTGGCTCGAACTGAGGGTAGCGCAGGCGGGGGATATCGCCGGCCGTGATGTAGTCCATGACGCTCTGCAGAGTCCGGCCGTACCACCATAGCCGACGGCCGGCCTCGTGGAAGTTCCCAGGAGGCAGACCGTCCTCCTCATACCTGGCGAGCGCCCTCTCACGCCGATTGATGAAGAAGGCGTCCCAAGTATGCTGGTTATCGGGATGCCAGCGGGGATTCATCCGCTGCTCCGGCGTGAGGTCGAGGTAGTAGTGGTTCGTGATGGCCGCCCGGCGCGCAGTACCCTGAGGGACGGGAGGGACCGGCACGCCGCCGGCGCTTAGGCTCCAGCCGGTGGGGACGCGGTAGCCCGGTGGACAAGGGTAGTTCGAGGCGCAAAGCTCCTCCACCTGCTGGTAGGTTAGAGTGGGTGCGGTGGAAGCCATGAGAGAGTGATGAGAGATTGTAGAGATGTGATAATGCTGGCCAAGCCGGGCTACATATATGTAGTGAGAAATGGCGGGAAAAATGGGAGCGGGAAGACAGGAGGCGGGAAGACAGGAGGCGGGAAGAAAGTGGCGGGAAGAAAGAGGCGGGAAGACAGGGAAGAAATGGCGGGAAGAAGAGGAATCCAGAGCTGGTCATCTAACCTTTAGTCCCGGCTGGTTGGTGCAACCGGGACTAAAGGCCAGACCAACCGCGACTAAAGGTCGTTGCGCGCGGGGAACGCAAAAACGACCTCTCAGCGGGCGGATAGGAGAAGAAAGGGACGGCGCGCTCACGGCTCGGGCGAGAGGCCTCTCAGCGGGGCATCACAGCCACCGCACCAGGCAGGCGTGAGCAAGATGGGTCGAGGCCGAAGGCCGGCCCAGGCCGGGGGGGAGAGAGGCTGTGGCCAATGTTCCCTTTAAATGGATTCTCTTTTTTCTGTCCCGTTTTAGGCAGATTCAATGTATTGTCTCTATGCATATTTTTCCTACGAAAATATGCTTAGAAAACAGAAAATAAAATGTTTGAAGTTTCTATAAAAGCAATGATGATTTTTCTGAAAAGAAAAAGATAAAAGGTTCTGAAAATAAAAGAAGATTTGGGGGGGGGCCTTTAGTCGCGGTTGGTCTGGCAAACCGCGACTAAAGGTTACCCTTTAGTCGCGGGTCGCCTCCCCAACCGCGACTAAAGGGGGGGGGGGCGCGGGAACGCAAAAAACCCGCCAAAAACCCTTTAGTCGCGGTTGGGGAGGCGACCCGCGACTAAAGGGTACCTTTAGTCGCGGGTCTCGTCCCCAACCGCGACTAAAGGGGGGGGCTATAAATACAAGTGCGGGTCGCCTCCCCTGCCGCCGTCTTCTCCATCTCTCTCGTCTTCTCCGATTCTCTGCCGCGCGCGCCGAAGGCCTGCCGCCGCCGTCGCCCTCGCCCTCGTCGACGCCGCCCGCCGTCGCCCTCGCCGTCGTCGCCGCCCGCCGTCGCCCTCGCCCGCGACTAAAGGGTTCACCCCTATCCTTTCATCTTTCCCGCGCCGCGCCCGCCTTCCTCGCTTCCTGTCGCCGCCTTCCTCGCTTCCTCCGCTCGAAGCATTGCGCTCGTCGCTGCGCTCATAGCCGCCCTCGTCCCCGCGCCCATCGATGCCGACAGGGCTCGCAGAAAAAGAACGTCTTGGAAGAACGTCTTGGAAGAACGTCTTGGAAGAAAAAGAACGTCTTGGAAGAACGTCTTGGAAGAACGTCTTGGAAGAAAAAGAACGTCTTGGAAGAACGTCTTGGAAGAAAAAGAACGTCTTGGAAGAACGTCTTGGAAGAAAAAGAACGTCTTGGAAGAACGTCTTGGAAGAAAAAGAACAGAGACTATCTATTTAAAAGTTTCATCGAATATAAAAAGTTTCATCGAATATGAAAAAGAACAGAGACTATCAAATATGAAAAAGTTTCATCGAATATAAAAAGATCATCGAGTTAAAAAATCATCAATTTAAATAATTAATCAATCTAAATTGAAAAAAATTAGCGAATTTGGAAAAGTTCACCATTTTTGGTTGAGTTTAAGACTATCTATTTTGGTTGAGTTATTGCAGGACATGATTTTGGGAATGTATCAATTATCTTTTAGATTATTTCAAGTTACTTTATTTGTGTAGTTTAAATTATGTGTGGGATCAATTGTGAGTATCAAAAAATCAACAGAAAACCAAGAAGAGAGGGAGTCATGGGACGAAAAAACAAAGGGAGTAGGAGAGGCAACGGAACCAACTCCTCTTTTAATAATGAGATACTTACATAATATTTACTCCCTCCGTTTTTAAATAATTATAGTCAAAAAAAGATAGTCTAGTTTTTTTAACTACAATTATTTAGGAACAAAGAAAGTATTTTATCGATGCACCTGCACAGTCCCGGGTCTCATACTCGTGTGGTTAGTACACACGGCAGTGATGAGAAAAAAAGTATGGTCCCGGGTCTCCCTCTCCGTGACGCCGTCGTCTGCCGCCCCGTCTCGCGCTCTACCGCGACACCCTCTCCCACCCCTTCCTCGCCCCCTCCTTTTGCCACCGCCCTTTCGCCACCGCCACCGCCACCGCCCCCCTTCTTCACTTAATTAATTTGTTTTTACTACGTGTTTTCAGGACTGACATAATGGCGGACGATAGAGCTGACCCGATTATGGACAACTATGATCCGGACGGTGAAGCACATATGTTCGGCATCATAAACGGCGATATTCTATATGTGCCGACCGGAGAAGAAGAAGATGATATCTCTTCTTATCTGAACCTTGACGGTGAAGATGAAGGGCGCCGTCAGCAAGATGATGCCGAACAAACGTCGATAAACGACGATCTTCAAATGGAAGTAGCAACCACCTCCGGCGCCGAGGTATATATATACATTGAGCCTCTGGTGATACAAACTAACTGATTTGAATAAATATGTGTGTACTAACGCGCGCGACTCTCTTTCTTATTTTAGCCCTCGGCCGGATCGTCGAAACAATCGAGTACGTCGTCAAAGCGTGGCGCAACCAAGACGATGAAACAAGGAGAAACATGCACCATCGAGGTTGTCGACAGTGCAACCGGCAGGCCGCTGGAGCCCCGCAAGAACGCCACCAAGTTTGTCAGCCAATGCGGAGCCGTTGTTAGAGACAACGTCTCGATCACCGTCCAGGAGTGGAATGAGCCAAAGAAGGCACGAATTGCTGCAGGTTTCACTTTTGTCGATAAGAGAACAAAAAAAGATTGCTTCAAGAAGCTTATGGAACATTTCGTTCTACCTCCGGAATACAACAAATTCGATGAGGAGGGTAACAAGATTGAGGAAAACAAGGAGAGGAGGAGGCTAGTCAAACAGTTCGCTCTTCATAAGATGGCCGACGCATTCCGGAAATTCAAGCAAAATCTAGCCCATGACTTTGTCAAGCAGAACAAGACTCCGGATTTCAAAGGACAATATGAGAAACTGAAACATGATTGGCCAGAATTTGTGAAGCAAAAGAAATCGGAGCAGTTCATTCAAATATCGAAAAAAATAAGGAAAATGCGGCTAAGAAGGAGTACAATCATATTATGGGGCCAGGAGGGTATCGCATTTTGTTGCCTAGGTTGGAGAAGATGGAGAACGAGCTGAGGGCGCGAGGAATCCGTCCAGGTACGGAGGGATGGGACCCAAGGGCCAAAAGCTGGTGGTACGGGCATGGGGGAACGCTGAACCCGGAGACAGGGGAGTGTGTTTACCGGGGCAAATTAATTAAACCCACCCAAGCCCTTATTGACGCAATGAGGGATGCTCAAGAGGGGAAGATCAAGTTCAACAGAGAGAACGACGCGCTGACAAAAGCCCTCGGGAATCCTGAACACGGAGGACGTGTACGAGGCATGGGGCACATTCCGTGGAAAATAGGGTTCCCCCAGAACGATGACCCGTACGGTTACAGAAGCCGTAAGAGAAAGATGGATCGGGAAGCAGATGTTGTGGCGCGGTTGGCATCGGAAATGGATGTGATGAAGAAAACCATGAGTGTACTAGTAGCCGAAAGAGATGCAGCTCGGGTGCAGCATGAAGATCATCCAGCGGATCTCGGAAGCCAGCAGCGGAGAAGCAGCGTGGCTTCCACGGAGGCCCCACCGGCTGGTGCAGATGCACCGACGATCGAAATTAATGCACCGGAGCCTCTGGTGGTCGAAATTACTGCACCGGAGCCTCTGGTGGTCGAAATTACTGCACCGGAGCCTCCTCGCTACCCCGTGGACGATATAAAGGAGATGAAAGAATGTCATCTGTATTATCCTATCGGGAACATGTCCATGAAGGTAGCCATCGACAGTGCTTTACCATGTTTACCTGGAGCACTCCACCACAACAACCCCATTCAAGATGGCTATGCTCGTGTCACGGTGGAGGACATAGTCCAAGGGTTTGAGGACCTGGAGATTGACATTGCTACACCTGAAGGGGAGAAAAGACTTGGAGATGTCAAGCGCCATTTCATTCTATGGCAAAAGAAGTTTATCAAGTTTCCAGGCGAGGCGCCAAGGACAACAAGTCCACCCCCCTACGGTGGTGGTGGTGGCGGTGGCGGTGGTGGTGGTGGTGGTGGTGGTGGTGGCGGTTCACCTACACCTCCGTCACGTCAGCCGACGCCCCCCAGTCCACAACGTCCGGCGGGTGATCAGACGCCGCCCCCCAGTCCTCGTCCGGCGGGTGATCAGACGCCGCCCCCCAATCCACCTCCGGCAAAGAAGCAGAAGCAGAAGCAGTCCTGGATTATTAACCCGGACCCTTATGTACCTAAGACCACAAAGGTACCGGAGCCATCACTGAAGCCTCTCCCCACAAGGCCTTGGGAACGTAGTGCCGAGGAAGTCGACGCGGCCGCGGCTGCTGATTTGGAGAAATGGAAGGCGGACTGCAAGAAGAAAAGAGAGCCCGAGCCCAAGCCAGTATTTTCTGATGAGCAAAAGAAGTGGGCTAAGTCATTTTTGAGCACACCGTCCCAAGCCGCGAAGAATCTGCCTGACGACTATGCACGTGAACTTCGCAGGCAGGCACTCATGTTCAAGGAGAACAAAGAGCGGGAGAAGGCCGAAAGTAAAAAAAGCGGGAAACAAGTTGCCCAGCTCGGGGAACAAAGTAAACAATCGATTGCCCCGCTTATAGTGGAAGCCGCCGGTCCGGATGCCCCCGAGATCATACAAGCTGCGGCAGCACAGGGATTGACTGCAACGAGTGCCAGAGAACAAGCGGCCAACTTAGGTATTACTCTTCGTGAACTGTTAGGCCTTGATGAGGCGCCAGTGAAGGAGGTAGTAATTACATATGTCAAGAATGGGCCTCTCGTCGAGCCTGCGCAGGAAAAGGATCTACCTCCACAAATGAAAGGTCTGCTGAAATGGTACAAGGGTTACATAAAAAATAAAAACGCCAAAGATTATATTTATGCGGAAGTTAGACATGAGCATCACTTCAAACATTACTATGTACAAATTGAACTGAGTGAATTGTTCCAGCTTTTCAATCTGCGCGATCTCGACAAATCTATCATCAGTTGCTACGTTCTGTAAGTGATTTATTTCTACCCCATCTCGTTCATATTGCCTGCACTATATATATGTCCTAACTATATTGTTGTGTCCGCTATTATACATGCAGAATGAAGATTAAGGAATGCAGAGTAAGGAACATCCATGATGTTGGGTTCATTGACCCACACATCGTTAATGGACATGTGTTGGAGCATCACCCCGCCGACATGGAGGCAGACCTGTGGCAGTTTCTTACAAAGCAGGAACTCAAAAGTGATATTCTATTTCCTTACCATTTTGGGTGAGTGTTTCTGTCTTGAGCACATTCTCTTTTGTTTACTCCATGCATGGTATGTGGCCGGCTAATCGATGAGTTATGCATGACGTACTGTGCATGTATCGTGTCCGCAGGTTCCACTGGATTCTGCTAGTAATTAAAGTTAACACCTCAGAATGTCTCGTCCACGACTCTCTGAATATGGATCCAAAGCTTTGGGGCGGCATGAGAAGAATGCTGCAGAAGTAATTATTTTCATTCATTTGCGCTCTATATCGATCGGCCTATTTCGTTCATTTCCTAATATCAAGTAACTAATAACTCTCTTGTTCATTTAATTTTCTTTGCCTCGTAGGGTTTGGAGACGGTTCGTAGATACAAAGGTCGGTGAATTCAAAAAAGAGCTAGAATTCAAAAGGTCAAAGCCTAAGAATGCTGGGGATATTCAGCCAGCGGGGACCAATCTATGTGGATACTATGTCTGTGAGATGATCCGGAGATACACCTCTGAGCGGGTTCCGAGTGATACCAATGCGGGGAGGAATAACCTCCGGATGATGCTTAGTCCAGAAGCTCGCTTTCGACCACTTCAAGAGGAACTAGCTGGATGGTTCAGCAGGGAAGTCCTCCATCCTAAAGGAGAACACCATTACGAGGACGTAGAACTTTATATGCATTAAATTATGTATGGAAACTTGTTCAAAATTGTATATGGTCATCCGATGATATTGAATATATATTGTATATTCCTCTTGAATTCTTTTTGGTTCTAATTTCAAATTTGTTTGAAATTGTACATTCATATGCATGTATGTAGTACCGTAGAATATATGAAATTCCTTCAAAATTAAAATAAAGCACAAAAGAAATAAAACAATACAAATTAAAAAGAAAACAGGTTTAGGGGGGGGGGGGGCGCGCGCGCTAAAACCCTAAACCTGTGGCGGCCTTTAGTCGCGGTTGGCCAGAAGAACCGCGACTAAAGGTCCTCCGCCCCGACGGCCGCCTGGCGCCCACGTGGACGGGCCTTTAGTCGCGGTTCTTAAGAAACCGCGACTAAAGGTGGGGGGCTTTAGTCACGTTTAGTTGGTCGCGGTTGCGCAACCGCGACTAATGGCAGTTGCGAACCGCGACCAAAGGCCTTTTTTCCACCAGTGTTGGCACCAACGAAGAGGAAGCCGGTCAGGGGATGGTGACGGAAGCGCTGACCATAGGCACCGATCCCGACCATAACTCCTATCACGATGGTGCTCGCCACCAGAAGAGCATTCACTCGCACCAATTGCCCATCTATGTGATTAGAGAAGTCACGGATTGCTTCATCAGAGCAGTTTCCGGTGCCCATGATCTGCTTAACACACATGCCAAATCCAACGTCAACACATATTGAATTTGTTGATAAATAATTAAATATGCATGCAAAAAATAATATGTACAGTGCTACGTATGATACTAGTATACTGCAATCATACGTATTTAAATTAATAATCAACCACCAATACGAGAACAATCAGCTCATACTAAATTGCTGTACTAGCAGCTCAAACAAAAAAAAATAGATTGGTTGTTGTGCTAACAAGATTAGATTTAGGAGTAAAGGAAATTACCTCACACAAGGGTAGCAATCGGACTGCTGGAGACGTCAATCCGGACTGCTGGAGTACAAGCATGCGTGCTACTAAGTGGTCATGGAGACATTTGCTGATGCAGCCTTACCATGCCAGACGTAATTAATAAATCATGTGATTTTCCCTCTTTCATGTCTTCCACTACGTACTTTGTTATTAGGCAGGTTCTTTATTCCTTTGTTCTTTGCTGAAAAGGAAAGCTCTTGTACAATATACACTCTTTTGTCTCATATACACATCTAATGTAGTAGCTGATTCAGTGCTGTATAAACGTCGGTGCTCGATCTCTCCGGCTCATATTAATTCTCTAGGAGCAAGAACGAACTTATATTAGACAAGTTTCACCTATGAGCAAGAACGATTGCTTCGAAGCAAGGGGAGTACATGTCTATTTCACGATCGGATTTGAACCACCCACTATACATTTACAGCATGTTTTTTCATTTATGTTGTCCCTCCTAGCTGGTGTAAATCAACTTTGCATTTGAAGTTACATAGTATCTGTGATGTGATGTGAGCATCTTTAAAAGGAATTCCAGATTCCTGACGTACGGCTTGTAGGGCTGGTTAGCGCATGTGTCTCCTCCTTTGCCTACCTAGCCTGGATCAGGTGGCGTCCTGTGCATTGTTAGTGTAAAAATGGAACCCCCTGCTACAGATCATCGGAGACAAGAAAGGAGAGAGGAAGAGACAACACACAAGATTTCCCGGTGCACGAACACCTTGTCGCCCGAACGGCTATTTGTGTATTCCGGCGAGCTCGTACTCACCCCCACTTGTTACAATGTCCAACACTAGGATTTTATACCACGCACACGAAGGACATGCTCTCCGCGCTCCTGCCTGCTCGCGCCCACGACCTAGCACGCTCTGGCGGCGTCCTCCGCGCGCGCCTGCAACGCCCACGACGCACCGAACCCTCCCGATCGCTACGCTCCCCTAGACGTAGTATCTAACAGACACGCACGCACACGGCGCCACCCTACCCTGGCGGCCCGCGCACACTGTGCACGCACACACGCACGCCACTGCCGCGGACCCGACGCACCAGACGCACCTGGTGGGCGCCCACACACGCACGAGGCGCGCTAGCTCGCCGCCGCGGCTTATTCCAACGCAACACTCACCCCCTAAGCCGTGGCTTAGAGTAGCGTGGCGTTCTCGACGTCGACGTCTCCCATCAACGCATGTTCCTCCACCGTCGGCCCCTTCCTCCGATGAGAATCCTTCTTGAAATGACCCCGCTCGTCGTAGTGGTAGTAGCGCCCGCGTCGGTTCTACCGGACGCTTGACGCCACGCTCTTGCCGTCGTCGTCGTCGTCCCGCACACTGCCTCGCCGGCGCTCCCCCGCACGCCACCGCTCCGCGGTGAGCATCAGCTGCTCCACGCCATGGTCGGCACCGTCCTGCCCGCGCCGACGCAGCCGCTCGTCGAAGGCTTTCAAGCGACCAAGGGCGTCCTCGAACACCATGGGCGAGACATCGCAGAATTGCTCGATTCCGGCCACCGCCACGTACATGCGATCCGGCACGGCGTTGAGCAATTTGTTTACCATCGCGGCGTCGTCCAGGGTCGATCCGAGCCCCGCGTAACGCGCCGCCATCCCGCTGATCTTCCCCGCAAATGCGTCCAGGGACTCGCCGTCGTCCATGCGCAGCCGCTCGAAGTCGCCTCGGAGCGTGGCCAGCCGCTCCACCCGCACGCGATCGGCTCCGACTAACCGCACCTTGAGAGAGTCCCATACCTCCCTCGCGTTCGCTGCAAACTGCATCAGCAAGTCTTCCGGCAGTGCCGTGAGCAACATCGCCCGCGCCGTCTTGCACTTCCTGGTGTCCACTGCTGCTCCATCCGCCTGCTGCACCACGCCACACAGCCCCCCGACATCAAGGATAGCCTCCACCTTGATTGACCAGGAGGTGTAGCCCGTTGGTACCAGCGGCAGGAGATGCATCGAACCCGACGCACCGCCGCCCCGCCGCCCCCGTACGGGACTATCGACATGGCCGCCGGCGCGTGATGTGACCTCGCTCTGATACGAGATGTTAGTGCAAAAATGGAACCCCCTACCGCCGGCGGTCACCGGAGACAAGAAGGCAGAGAGGAAGAGACAACACACAAGTTTTCCCGGTGCACGAACATCTTGCCTCCCGAACGGCTACCTGTGTATTCCGGCGAGCTCGTACTCCACCCCCACCTGTTACAATGTCCAACACTAGGGTTTTATACCCAGGCACACGACGGACATGCTCTCCGCACTCCTGCCTGCTCACGCCCACGACCTAGCACGCTCTGGCCGCGTCCTCCGCGCGCGCCCGCAACTCCCGCGACGCACCGAACCCTCCCGGTCGCTACGCTCCCCTAGACCTAGTCTGTAACAGACACGCACGCACACGGCGCCACCCTACCCTGGCGGCCCGCGCACACCACGCACGCACACACAGGCATGCCACTTCCGCGGACCCGACGCACCAGACATACCCGGTGCGCGCCCACACACGCACGAGGCGCGCTAGCTCGCCGCCGCGGCTTATTCCAACGCAACATGCATATGCAAGATAGGAAATAGCTTTGCTTTAGACAGTATGAGAATCATGCATGTGTTTCCAAGTGTGTACAATACAATACGGTCTTGCCATTGGCACTTTGGCCGCTCTTTGATTCGATGCTCTTTGGCGATTAATTAAGCTCGGAATCTCCTTTTGATATAGCTTCTGTGTTGCTCCATCTCTTTTATATATTTCGGCCTTACTTCTCACTTTACGTATCCATTGGAATCTCATATATGTTGTGGTCTTTCCGTAGCTCTAGTACGTCACTGATATATCTTGGTTAATTCGGTTAAACATTCGGGTTTTAGGTATATGCAAAAAACAAAAGTGGAACTTCAAAACAGTCAGGAAATTTCATGCCGAAAGTCATAAACCATAAAAAAAATATAAAATTCGTTTGGTTTCGTTTTTTTTGTTCAATTTTAAAATGCACAGAGTGAGATCAGACCGTACTGTTCAACATTGGGTGGAACAATGGTGTTGGGTATGTGAAAAGTATATGAATCGTCTCTACCCCCATACATGGGAGCGACGATGTTATATATTGATCAGGAGAGCCAACTCTCGGTAGGTTACACAGATCGATCTACTTGAGACCGTTGGAGATACTACAGGAGGGAGATCGAGATAAACAAGATAACAACTAGTTTAAACTACCTCCTGAATACAACCTTGTCTTGCAAGGCAAGCCTTCGGGTATAACTATCTAGAGATAAGACTCTAGAGATAAGATGTGTTTCAACACCCTCCCATAATCAAAACTTTCCTAAGTTGAGATTACGTTTAAACACTTCAAATAACTTTGTAGAAAAGCCTTTGTAAACCCATCGGTGACTTGATCGCCGATTATTTGCTTGCAACTCTCTCTCACAAAATGATAGTCGATCTCTATATGCTTAGTCCTAACATGAAAAACAGGATTTGCTAACACATAAGTGGCACCAAGATTGTCACACCAAAGACATGGAGTTTGTGTGCGGTGCTGGCAGTCCCCGGCAATGACACCAGAAAAGAACTGCTTCCAGTTGCTCAACAATTAGCAATTGTCTTGCAATGGCCCACCAGCGTGTGGGATCGCGGCAGTTTTCGAGGGTAGAGTATTCAACCCAAATTTGTTGGTTCGACACGATGGGAGTGAAAGGATATTCTTCAGTATTAGCAGTTGAGGTGTCAGCTCAACCACACCTGAAAGATTAGTATCTGCAAGCAGGATATAAGCAGCAAAGGTAGTATGATAGCAACGGTGCCAGAAACGATCTGTTGACAAGGCAGACTATTCCTAACTGAAGTATCAATGGCGCCAGAAAAGTATTGTAGCAGGTAGCAGCAGTGTAATGAGTAACAGCAGTGGCAAGGAGCAACAGTAGTGACAGCAGTAGCAAGTAGCAGCAGTAGCGACTAACAGCAGTAGCAAGAAGCAACAGTAGTGGCAGCAGCAGCAGGACAAAGCAAGTAACAGTGGCAGTGGGACAAACTCGTAGGCAATGGATCGGTGATTTGCTGGATGACATTCATCATGCAACAGTTATAACACGGAGAGATATGTGGCTAGCTCCCGTTCGTCGATGTGATGTAGGCATGCATTCCGTGTGTAGTCATACGTGCTTAGGGAAAAGAACTTGCATGACATTTATTGTCCATCCCTCCCGTGGCAGCGGGGTCCAAAGGGATACTACGGGATAACACATTAAGGTTCTCCTTTTAATAAAGAACCGGACCAACGCATTAGCACTTGGTGAACACATGAACTCCTCAAACTATGGTCATCACCGGGAGTGGTTCCGGTTATTGTCACTCCGGGGTTGCCGGTTCATAACACATAGTAGGTAACTACAACTTGCAAGATCGGATCTAAAACACACATATATTGGTGACAACATAATAATTTCAGATCTGAAATCATGGCACTCGGGCCCTAGTGACAAGCATTAAGCATGGCAAAGTAGTAGCAACATCAATCTCAGAACATAGTGGATACTAGGGATCAATCCCCGTCAAAACTAACTCGATTACATGATAGATCTCATCCTACTCATCACCACCCAGCGAGCCTACGAATAGATTACTCACGAACGATGAAGAGCTTCATGGAATTGGAGAGGGAAGAAGGTTGATGATGACGATGGCCACGATCTCCTTGATCTGGAGCCCAAAACGGACTCCAGATCTGCCCTCCAGGGCAAGAACGGGATGTGGCGGCGCCTCTGGATCGTAAAACGCGATGAAATCTTCTCTCTTGATTTTTTCCGGGACGAAATGGAATAAATAGCGCTGGAATTGGGGGCGGCAGAGCCACGTGGGCCACACAAGCCTGGTCGCCGCGGCCAGGGGGAGGCCGCGGCCACAGGGCTTGTGGCCCACTGGCCCGTACCCTCTGGTGGATCTTTGTTGGGGAACGTCGCATGGGAAACATTCGTCATTCCCGGTACATTCCCGGTAACTCTGAAAATCTTCCGGTAATCAAATGAGGTCATCCTATATATCAATCTTCGTTTCCGGACCATTCCGGAAACCCTCGTGACGTCCGTGATCTCATCCGGGACTCCGAACAACATTCGGTAACCAACCATATAACTCAAATACGCATAAAATAACGTCGAACCTTAAGTGTGCAGACCCTGCGGGTTCGAGAACTATGTAGACTTGAGCCGAGAGACTCCTCGGTCAATATCCAATAGCGGGACCTGGATGCCCATATTGGATCCTACATATTCTACGAAGATCTTATCGTTTGAACCTCAGTGCCAAGGATTCATATAATCCCGTATGTCATTCACTTTGTCCTTCGGTATGTTACTTGCCCGAGATTCGATCGTCAGTATCCGCATACCTATTTCAATCTCGTTTACCGGCAAGTCTCTTTACTCGTTCCGTAATACAAGATCCCGTAACTTACACTAAGTCACATTGCTTGCAAGGCTTGTGTGTGATATTGTATTACCGAGTGGGCCCCGAGATACCTCTCCGTCACACGGAGTGACAAATCCCAGTCTCGATCCATACTAACTCAACGAACACCTTCGGAGATACCTGTAGAGCATCTTTATAGTCACCCAGTTACATTGCGACGTTTGATACACACAAAGCATTCCTCCGGTGTTCGTGAGTTATATTATCTCATGGTCATAGGAACAAATACTTGACACGCAGAAAACAGTAGCAACAAAATGACACGATCAACATGCTACGTCTATTAGTTTGGGTCTAGTCCATCACATGATTCTCCTAATGATGTGATCCCGTTATCAAGTGACAACACTTGCCTATGGCCAGGAAACCTTGACCATCTTTGATCAACGAGCTAGTCAACTAGAGGCTTACTAGGGACAGTGTTTTGTCTACGTATCCACACAAGTATTGTGTTTCCAATCAATAGAATTATAGCATGGATAATAAACCATTATCATGAACTAAGAAATATAATAATAACTAATTTATTATTGCCTCTAGGGCATATTTCCAACAATCTTTGCGCAGGTATTTTTCATATTTTCTAGAAATATTCTCCGTAAATTTTCAAGACGTTCCGAGAACTTTCATTTCTGCACAAAAACAACACCATGACAATTCTGCTGAAAACAACGTTAGTCCGGGTTAGTTCCATTCAAATCATGCAAATTAGAGTCCAAAACAAGGGCAAAAGAGTTTGGAAAAGTAGATACGATGGAGACGTATCAACTCCCCCAAGCTTAAAACCTTGCTTGTCCTCAAGCAACTCAGTTGACAAACTGAAAGAGAAAGAAAAACTTTGACAAACTCTGTTTGATCTTGTTGTTGCAACTATGTCTAACTCATAACCAGAATTTCAGCAAGATCACAAGTTAACCACATAAGCAAGTGACACAAAGGTCTCACGGTAAACTAATATCAATGGCATAAACAGCTAGCGAGCAAATAATAATGAGTTTCAGATACCAACAATTCAATAAAACAAGCATGAAGCAATATGAATAGGTGGTACCTCGCTAGCTCTTTCTGAGACCGCAAAACATAAATGCAGAGCACTTTCAAATATCAAGGGCTGACTAAACATTGTAATTCATAGCAACGAAGATCCAGTCATAGTCATACTCAATATCAATCAAAAGCAAGGCATAGAAATGACAGAGGTGCTCTCTAATTGGTGCTTATATAAGAAGAGGATGACTCAACAAGAAAATAAATAGACAGGCCCTTCGCAGAGGGAAGCATTGATTTGCAGAGGTGCCAGAGCTCAAGCTTTGAAAACAGAGATAATAATTTTTGGGTGGCACTACAGGAATCAGCTTCTTTGCCGTCTGCCATCACAGACGGCAAAGACAAAATCCTGGACGGCAAAGACAAAACAGCAGACGACAAAGATTCTCACGGCCGGCAAAATTTCTGCGTCAGCCTACGACGGCATAGGACCTTCTTTGCCGTCTGCCCCCCCCCCCCAAAGCGGACGACAAAGCTCTTTGTCGTCAGCTTTCCTTAGGAGCAGTCGGCAAAGTGCTCGAGACGGCAGCCGACAGGCGTTGCCTCCGTTAGGGGTTAACGGAGGCTTTGCCGTCTGCCTCTTCCTTTATCTTTGCCGTCTGCCTCCCCCTTTATCTTTGCCGTCTGCCTCCTCCTCCCCCCCTCCACTCTTTGTCGTCTTCCTTCCCCTCCATCTTTGTCGTCTGCCTACTCCTCCCCTCCCCCCTCCACTCTTTGTCGTCTGCCTCTCCCCCCCTCCACTCTTTGCCGTCTGCCTCTCCACCCCTCCACTCTTTGCCGTCTGCCTCCTCCCCCCCTCTGCGCCCTCTTCTTTGCCGTCTGCCCACCCTGGAGGCTGACGGCAAAGATCCTATATACACACCCCAGGATGCACATCTGGGTGCCATGTGGCAACTTTGCCATCTGCAAGCTGATGGCACAAGTCTTTGCCATCAGCTGGCAGACGGCAAAGAGCCCATATAGTACCTGTTTTTTTTGTTTTATATTATTTCACAGCACATATATATATATATATATATTTGGCAACACATTTATATAATTCACCACACATATATGATATATAGTTCACCACACATATACTTGCCAACACATATATATAATTCACCACACATATATGATATACATATAAATCAATGTACATCCCCATATATCGGAAGAACCAACATACAAAGTATTGCACTGTTTATCCATATATACATATACATATAGTTCGACATTGTTCATCAACTCAAATAAAAACAAGATAATATACATATAAAGTTCATCCATCGACATTGTTCAACTCCATGAATGCCAGCTTCCATGCATGTAGTATATCCAATCTGCAAAAATGTGAATAAGAAAGTCAGAAGAAGAACAAAATATGATGTTTTTCAGCTAATTATGTCATTTTTAGCGGAAAACAAGCTAAGAATATAATATTCATGAGCTAACCAAGGTTCTTATGCCATTTTTAGCTTATTATGGCATTTTGGAGCTAAATGGGTTAATTAAAGCAAGGATAATATGAAAGAGGAGAAGAAAGAGGAGGAGGAGGAGAAGAAGAAGAAATCAAGCAGAA